>NW_027255981.1:2907500-3207500 GCF_045679555.1 Salvelinus alpinus
GCCAGTAGGTTACAGTAGGTTGTATCTCTCTAGGTCATGCCAGTAGGTTGGATCTCTCTAGGTCATGCCAGTAGGTTACAGTAGGTTGTATCTCTCTAGGTCATGCAGGTAGGCTACAGTAGGTTGTATCTCTCTAGGTCATGCCAGTAGGTTGTAACTCTCTAGGTCATGCCAGTAGGTTACAGTAGGTTGTATCTCTCTAGGTCATGCCAGTATGTTACAGTAGGTTTTATCTCTCTAGGTCATGCCAGTAGGCTACAGTAGGTTGTAACTCTCTAGGTCATGCCAGTGGGCTACAGTAGGTTGTAACTCTCTAGGTCATGCCAGTAGGTTACAGTAGGTTGTATCTCTCTAGGTCATGCCATTAGATTACAGTAGGTTGTATCTCTCTAGGTCATGCCAGTAGGTTACAGTAGGTTTTATCTCTCTAGGTCATGCCAGTAGGCTACAGTAGGTTGTAACTCTCTAGGTCATGCCAGTAGGCTGTATCTCTCTATTTCATGCCAGTATGTTACAGTAGTTTGTATCTCTCTAGGTCATGCCAGTAGGTTACAGTAGGTTGTAACTCTCTAGGTCATGCCAGTAGTCTACAGTAGGTTGTAACTCTCTAGATCATGTCAGTAGGCTACAGTAGGTTGTAAATCTCTAGGTCATGCCAGTGGGCTACAGTAGGTTGTAACTCTCTAGGTCATGCCAGTAGGTTACAGTAGGTTGTATCTCTCTAGGTCATGCCATTAGATTACAGTAGGTTGTATCTCTCTAGGTCATGCCAGTGGGTTGTATCTCTCTAAGTCATGCCAGTAGGCTACAGTAGGTTGTATCTCTCTAGGTCATGCCAGTAGGTTGTAAGTGGTTTTATCTCTCTAGGTCATGCCAGTAGGCTACAGTAGGTTGTATCTCTCTAGGTCATGTCAGTAGGTTACAGTACGTTGTAACTCTCTAGGTCATGCCAGTAGGCTACAGTAGGTTGTATCTCTCTAGGTCATGCCAGTAGGCTACAGTAGGTTGTATCTCTCTAGGTCATGCCAGTAGGTTACAGTAGGTTGTATCTCTCTAGGTCATGCCAGTAGGTTGGATCTCTCTAGGTCATGCCAGTAGGTTACAGTAGGTTGTATCTCTCTAGGTCATGCCAGTAGGCTAAGGTAGGTTGTATCTCTCTAGGTCATGCCAGTAGGTTGTATCTCTCTATTTCATGCCAGTAGGTTACAGTAGGTTTTATCTCTCTACGTCATGCCAGTAGGTTTACAGTAGGTTGTAACTCTCTAGGTCATGCCAGTAGGTTACAGTAGGTTGTATCTCTCTAGGTCATGCCAGTAGGTTACAGTAGGTATTTATCTCTCTAGGTCATGCCAGTAGGCTATACAGTAGGTTGTATCTCTCTAGGTCATGCCATTAGGTTAAAGTAGGTTTTATCTCTCTAGGTCATGCCAGTAGGCTACAGTAGGTTGTATCTCTCTAGGTCATGCCAGTAGGTTACAGTAGGTTGTATCTCTCTAGGTCATGCCAGTAGGTTGGATCTCTCTAGGTCATGCCAGTAGGTTACAGTAGGTTGTATCTCTCTAGGTCATGCAGGTAGACTACAGTAGGTTGTATCTCTCTAGGTCATGCCAGTAGGTTGTAACTCTCTAGGTCATGCCAGTAGGTTACAGTAGGTTGTATCTCTCTAGGTCATGCCAGTATGTTACAGTAGGTTTTATCTCTCTAGGTCATGCCAGTAGGCTACAGTAGGTTGTAACTCTCTAGGTCATGCCAGTAGGTTACAGTAGGTTATATCTCTCTGTGTCATGCCAGTAGGTTACAGTAGGTTTGATCTCTCTAGGTCATGCCAGTAGGTTTACAGTAGGTTGTAACTCTCTAGGTCATGCCAGTAGGTTACAGTAGGTTGTATCTCTCTAGGTCATGCCAGTAGGTTACAGTAGGTTTTTATCTCTCTAGGTCATGCCAGTAGGCTATACAGTAGGTTGTATCTCTCTAGGTCATGCCAGTAGGCTACAGTAGGTTGTATCTCTCTAGGTCATGTCAGTAGGTTACAGTAGGTTGTAACTCTCTAGGTCATGCCAGTAGGTTACAGTAGGTTGTATCTCTCTAGGTCATGCCAGTAGGTTACAGTAGGTTGTATCTCTCTAGGTCATGCCAGTAGGTTGGAGCTCTCTAGGTCATGCCAGTAGGTTACAGTAGGTTGTATCTCTCTAGGTCATGCCAGTAGGTTGCAGGAGGTTGTAACTCTCTAGGTCATGCCAGTAGGCTACAGTAGATTGTATCTCTCTAGGTCATGCCAGTAGGTTACAGTAGGTTTTATCTCTCTAGGTCATGCCAGTAGGCTACAGTAGATTGTATCTCTCTAGGTCATGCCAGTAGGTTACAGTAGGTTTTATCTCTCTAGGTCATGCCAGTAGGTTACAGTAGGTTGTATCTCTCTATTTCATGCCAGTAGGTTACAGTAGGTTTTATCGCTCTAGGTCATGCCAGTAGGTTTACAGTAGGTTGTAACTCTCTAGGTCATGCCAGTAGGTTACAGTAGGTTGTATCTTTCTAGGTCATGCCAGTAGGTTACAGTAGGTTTTTATCTCTATAGGTCATGCCAGTAGGCTATACAGTAGGTTGTATCTCTCTAGGTCATGCCAGTAGGTTAAAGTAGGTTTTATCTCTCTAGGTCATGCCAGTAGGCTACAGTAGGTTGTATCTCTCTAGGTCATGCCAGTAGGTTAAAGTAGGTTGTAACTCTCTAGGTCATGCCAGTAGGTTACAGTAGGTTGTATCTCTCTAGGTCATGCCAGTAGGTTACAGTAGGTTTTATCTCTCTAGGTCATGCAAGTAGGTTTACAGTAGGTTGTAACTCTCTAGGTCATGCCAGTAGGTTACAGTATGTTGTATCTCTCTAGGTCATGCCAGTAGGTTACAGTAGGTTGTATCTCTCTAGGTCATGCCAGTAGGTTAAAGTAGGTTGTAACTCTCTAGGTCATGCCAGTAGGTTACAGTAGGTTGTATCTCTCTAGGTCATGCCAGTAGGTTACAGTAGGTTTTATCTCTCTAGGTCATGCCAGTAGGTTTACAGTAGGTTGTAACTCTCTAGGTCATGCCAGTAGGTTACAGTAGGTTTTATCTCTCTAGGTCATGCCAGTAGGTTACAGTAGGTTGTATCTCTCTATTTCATGCCAGTAGGTTACAGTAGGTTTTATCTCTCTAGGTCATGCCAGTAGGTTTACAGTAGGTTGTAACTCTCTAGGTCATGCCAGTAGGTTACAGTATGTTGTATCATTCTAGGTCATGCCAGTAGGTTACAGTAGGTTTTTATCTCTATAGGTCATGCCAGTAGGCTATACAGTAGGTTGTATCTCTCTAGGTCATGCCAGTAGGTTAAAGTAGGTTTTATCTCTCTAGGTCATGCCAGTAGGCTACAGTAGGTTGTATCTCTCTAGGTCATGCCAGTAGGTTGTATCTCTCTAGGTCATGCCAGTAGGTTAAAGTATGTTTTATCTCTCTAGGTCATGCCAGTAGGTTACAGTAGGTTTTATCTCTCTAGGTCATGCCAGTAGGCTACAGTAGGTTGTAACTCTCTAGGTCATGCCAGTAGGCTGTATCTCTCTATTTCATGCCAGTATGTTACAGTAGGTTTTATCTCTCTAGGTCATGCCAGTAGGTTACAGTAGGGTGTAACTCTCTAGGTCATGCCAGTAGGCTACAGTAGATTGTATCTCTCTAGGTCATGCCAGTAGGTTACAGTAGGTTGTATCTCTCTAGGTCATGCCAGTAGGTTACAGTAGGTTTTTATCTCTCTAGGTCATGCCAGTAGGCTATACAGTAGGTTGTATCTCTCTAGGTCATGCCAGTAGGCTACAGTAGGTTGTATCTCTCTAGGTCATGTCAGTAGGTTACAGTAGGTTGTAACTCTCTAGGTCATGCCAGTAGGATACAGTAGGTTGTATCTCTCTAGGTCATGCCAGTAGGTTACAGTAGGTTGTATCTCTCTAGGTCATGCCAGTAGGTTGGAGCTCTCTAGGTCATGCCAGTAGGTTACAGTAGGTTGTATCTCTCTAGGTCATGCCAGTAGGTTGCAGGAGGTTGTAACTCTCTAGGTCATGCCAGTAGGCTACAGTAGATTGTATCTCTCTAGGTCATGCCAGTAGGTTACAGTAGGTTTTATCTCTCTAGGTCATGCCAGTAGGCTACAGTAGATTGTATCTCTCTAGGTCATGCCAGTAGGTTAAAGTAGGTTTTATCTCTCTAGGTCATGCCAGTAGGCTACAGTAGGTTGTATCTCTCTAGGTCATGCCAGTAGGTTGTATCTCTCTAGGTCATGCCAGTGGGTTAAAGTAGGTTTTATCTCTCTAGGTCATGCCAGTAGGTTACAGTAGGTTTTATCTCTCTAGGTCATGCCAGTAGGCTACAGTAGGTTGTAACTCTCTAGGTCATGCCAGTAGGCTGTATCTCTCTGTTTCATGCCAGTATGTTACAGTAGGTTTTATCTCTCTAGGTCATGCCAGTAGGTTACAGTAGGTTGTAACTCTCTAGGTCATGCCAGTAGGCTACAGTAGATTGTATCTCTCTAGGTCATGCCAGTAGGTTACAGTAGGTTGTATCTCTCTAGGTCATGCCAGTAGGTTACAGTAGGTTTTTATCTCTCTAGGTCATGCCAGTAGGCTATACAGTAGGTTGTATCTCTCTAGGTCATGCCAGTAGGCTACAGTAGGTTGTATCTCTCTAGGTCATGTCAGTAGGTTACAGTAGGTTGTAACTCTCTAGGTCATGCCAGTAGGATACAGTAGGTTGTAACTCTCTAGGTCATGCCAGTAGGTTACAGTAGGTTGTATCTCTCTAGGTCATGCCAGTAGGTTGGAGCTCTCTAGGTCATGCCAGTAGGTTACAGTAGGTTGTATCTCTCTAGGTCATGCCAGTAGGTTGCAGGAGGTTGTAACTCTCTAGGTCATGCCAGTAGGCTACAGTAGATTGTATCTCTCTAGGTCATGCCAGTAGGTTACAGTAGGTTTTATCTCTCTAGGTCATGCCAGTAGGCTACAGTAGATTGTATCTCTCTAGGTCATGCCAGTAGGTTACAGTAGGTTTTATCTCTCTAGGTCATGCCAGTAGGTTACAGTAGGTTGTATATCTCTATTTCATGCCAGTAGGTTACAGTAGGTTTTATCTCTCTAGTTCATGCCAGTAGGTTTACAGTAGGTTGTAACTCTCTAGGTCATGCCAGTAGGTTACAGTATTTTGTATCTTTCTAGGTCATGCCAGTAGGTTACAGTAGGTTTTTATCTCTATAGGTCATGCCAGTAGGCTATACAGTAGGTTGTATCTTTCTAGGTCATGCCAGTAGGTTAAAGTAGGTTTTATCTCTCTAGGTCATGCCAGTAGGCTACAGTAGGTTGTATCTCTCTAGGTCATGCCAGTAGGTTAAAGTAGGTTTTATCTCTCTAGGTCATGCCAGTAGGTTACAGTAGGTTTTATCTCTCTAGGTCATGCCAGTAGGCTACAGTAGGTTGTAACTCTCTAGGTCATGCCAGTAGGTTGCAGGAGGTTGTAACTCTCTAGGTCATGCCAGTAGGTTAAAGTAGGTTTTATCTCTCTATTTCATGCCAGTAGGTTACAGTAGGTTTTATCTCTCTAGGTCATGCCAGTAGGTTACAGTAGGTTGTAACTCTCTAGGTCATGCCAGTAGGTTGCAGGAGGTTGTAACTCTCTAGGTCATGCCAGTAGGCTACAGTAGATTGTATCTCTCTAGGTCATGCCAGTAGGTTACAGTAGGTTTTATCTCTCTAGGTCATGCCAGTAGGCTACAGTAGATTGTATCTCTCTAGGTCATGCCAGTAGGTTACAGTAGGTTTTATCTCTCTAGGTCATGCCAGTAGGTTACAGTAGGTTGTATCTCTCTATTTCATGCCAGTAGGTTACAGTAGGTTTTATCTCTCTAGGTCATGCCAGTAGGTTTACAGTAGGTTGTAACTCTCTAGGTCATGCCAGTAGGTTACAGTATTTTGTATCTTTCTAGGTCATGCCAGTAGGTTACAGTAGGTTTTTATCTCTATAGGTCATGCCAGTAGGCTATACAGTAGGTTGTATCTCTCTAGGTCATGCCAGTAGGTTAAAGTAGGTTTTATCTCTCTAGGTCATGCCAGTAGGCTACAGTAGGTTGTATCTCTCTAGGTCATGCCAGTAGGTTAAAGTAGGTTTTATCTCTCTAGGTCATGCCAGTAGGTTACAGTAGGTTTTATCTCTCTAGGTCATGCCAGTAGGCTACAGTAGGTTGTAACTCTCTAGGTCATGCCAGTAGGCTGTATCTCTCTATTTCATGCCAGTATGTTACAGTAGGTTTTATCTCTCTAGGTCATGCCAGTAGGTTACAGTAGGTTGTAACTCTCTAGGTCATGCCAGTAGGTTACAGTAGGTTGTATCTCTCTAGGTCATGCCAGTAGGTTACAGTAGGTTTTATCTCTCTAGGTCATGCCAGTAGGTTACAGTAGGTTGTATCTCTCTATTTCATGCCAGTAGGTTACAGTAGGTTTTATCTCTCTAGGTCATGCCAGTAGGTTTACAGTAGGTTGTAACTCTCTAGGTCATGCCAGTAGGTTACAGTATGTTGTATCTCTCTAGGTCATGCCAGTAGGTTAAAGTAGGTTTTATCTCTCTAGGTCATGCCAGTAGGCTACAGTAGGTTGTATCTCTCTAGGTCATGCCAGTAGGTTGTATCTCTATAGGTCATGCCAGTAGGTTAAAGTAGGTTTTATCTCTCTAGGTCATGCCAGTAGGTTACAGTAGGTTTTATCTCTCTAGGTCATGACAGTAGGTTACAGTAGGTTGTATCTCTCTATTTCATGCCAGTAGGTTACAGTAGGTTGTAACTCTCTAGGTCATGCCAGTAGGCTGTATCTCTCTATTTCATGCCAGTATGTTACAGTAGGTTTTATCTCTCTAGGTCATGCCAGTAGGTTACAGTAGGTTGTAACTCTCTAGGTCATGCCAGTAGGTTACAGTAGGTTGTATCTCTCTAGGTCATGCCAGTAGGTTACAGTAGGTTGTAACTCTCTAGGTCATGCCAGTAGGCTATACAGCAGATTGTATCTCTCTAGGTCATGCCAGTAGGTTGTAAGTGGTTTTATCTCTCTAGGTCATGCCAGTAGGCTACAGTAGGTTGTATCTCTCTAGGTCATGTCAGTAGGTTACAGTAGGTTGTAACTCTCTAGGTCATGCCAGTAGGTTACAGTAGGTTTTTATCTCTCTAGGTCATGCCAGTAGGTTACAGTAGGTTGTAACTCTCTAGGTCATGCCAGTAGGCTACAGTAGATTGTATCTCTCTAGGTCATGCCAGTAGGTTACAGTAGGTTTTATCTCTCTAGGTCATGCCAGTAGGCTACAGTAGATTGTATCTCTCTAGGTCATGCCAGTAGGTTACAGTAGGTTTTATCTCTCTAGGTCATGCCAGTAGGTTACAGTAGGTTGTATCTCTCTATTTCATGCCAGTAGGTTACAGTAGGTTTTATCTCTCTAGGTCATGCCAGTAGGTTTACAGTAGGTTGTAACTCTCTAGGTCATGCCAGTAGGCTACAGTAGGTTGTATCTCTCTAGGTCATGCCAGTAGGTTAAAGTAGGTTTTATCTCTCTAGGTCATGCCAGTAGGTTACAGTAGGTTTTTATCTCTATAGGTCATGCCAGTAGGCTATACAGTAGGTTGTATCTCTCTAGGTCATGCCAGTAGGTTAAAGTAGGTTTTATCTCTCTAGGTCATGCCAGTAGGCTACAGTAGGTTGTATCTCTCTAGGTCATGCCAGTAGGTTAAAGTAGGTTTTATCTCTCTAGGTCATGCCAGTAGGTTACAGTAGGTTTTATCTCTCTAGGTCATGCCAGTAGGCTACAGTAGGTTGTAACTCTCTAGGTCATGCCAGTAGGCTGTATCTCTCTATTTCATGCCAGTATGTTACAGTAGGTTTTATCTCTCTAGGTCATGCCAGTAGGTTACAGTAGGTTGTAACTCTCTAGGTCATGCCAGTAGGTTACAGTAGGTTGTATCTCTCTAGGTCATGCCAGTAGGTTACAGTAGGTTTTATCTCTCTAGGTCATGCCAGTAGGTTACAGTAGGTTGTATCTCTCTATTTCATGCCAGTAGGTTACAGTAGGTTTTATCTCTCTAGGTCATGCCAGTAGGTTTACAGTAGGTTGTAACTCTCTAGGTCATGCCAGTAGGTTACAGTATGTTGTATCTCTCTAGGTCATGCCAGTAGGTTGTATCTCTCTAGGTCATGCCAGTAGGTTAAAGTAGGTTTTATCTCTCTAGGTCATGCCAGTGGGTTACAGTAGGTTTTATCTCTCTAGGTCATGCCAGTAGGCTACAGTAGGTTGTAACTCTCTAGGTCATGCCAGTAGGCTGTATCTCTCTATTTCATGCCAGTATGTTACAGTAGGTTTTATATCTCTAGGACGTGCCAGTAGGTTACAGTAGGTTGTAACTCTCTAGGTCATGCCAGTAGGTTACAGTAGGTTGTATCTCTCTAGGTCATGCCAGTAGGTTACAGTAGGTTGTAACTCTCTAGGTCATGCCAGTAGGCTATACAGTAGATTGTATCTCTCTAGGTCATGCCAGTAGGTTGTAAGTGGTTTTATCTCTCTAGGTCATGCCAGTAGGCTACAGTAGGTTGTATCTCTCTAGGTCATGTCAGTAGGTTACAGTAGGTTGTAACTCTCTAGGTCATGCCAGTAGGTTACAGTAGGTTTTTATCTCTCTAGGTCATGCCAGTAGGTTGGATCTCTCTAGGTCATGCCAGTAGGTTACAGTAGGTTGTATCTCTCTAGGTCATGCCAGTAGGCTATACAGTAGGTTGTATCTCTCTAGGTCATGCCAGAAGGTTACAGTAGGTTGTATCTCTCTAGGTCATGCCAGTAGGTTACAGTTGGTTTTTATATCTCTAGGTCATGCCAGTAGGCTATACAGTAGGTTGTATCTCTCTAGGTCATGCCAGTAGGTTACAGTAGGTTTTATCTCTCTAGGTCATGCCAGTAGGTTACAGTAGGTTGTATCTCTCTATTTCATGCCAGTAGGTTACAGTAGGTTTTATCTCTCTAGGTCATGCCAGTAGGTTTACAGTAGGTTGTAACTCTCTAGGTCATGCCAGTAGGTTACAGTAGGTTGTATCTCTCTAGGTCATGCCAGTAGGTTACAGTAGGTTTTTATCTCTCTAGGTCATGCCAGTAGGCTATACAGTAGGTTGTATCTCTCTAGGTCATGCCAGTAGGTTGTATCTCCTAGGTCATGCCAGTAGGTTAAAGTAGGTTTTATCTCTCTAGGTCATGCCATTAGATTACAGTAGGTTGTATCTCTCTAGGTCATGCCAGTAGGTTGTATCTCTCTAGGTCATGCCAGTAGGCTACAGTAGGTTGTACCTCTCTAGGTCATGCTAGTAGGTTGTAAGTGGTTTTATCTCTCTAGGTCATGCCAGTAGGCTACAGTAGGTTGTATCTCTCTAGTTCATGTCAGTAGGTTACAGTAGGTTGTAACTCTCTAGGTCATGCCAGTAGGCTACAGTAGGTTGTATCTCTCTAGGTCATGCCAGTAGGTTGGATCTCTCTAGGTCATGCCAGTAGGTTACAGTAGGTTGTATCTCTCTAGGTCATGCCAGTAGGCTACAGTAGGTTGTATCTCTCTAGGTCATGCCAGTAGGTTGTATCTCTCTAGGTCATGCCAGTAGATTACAGTAGGTTGTAACTCTCTAGGTCATGCCAGAAGGTTACAGTAGGTTGTATCTCTCTAGGTCATGCCAGTAGGTTACAGTAGGTTTTTATCTCTCTAGGTCATGCCAGTAGGCTATACAGTAGGTTGTATCTCTCTAGGTCATGCCAGTAGGTTACAGTAGGTTTTATCTCTCTAGGTCATGCCAGTAGGTTACAGTAGGTTGTATCTCTCTAGGTCATGCCAGTAGGTTACAGTAGGTTGTATCTCTCTATTTCATGCCAGTAGGTTACAGTAGGTTTTATCTCTCTAGGTCATGCCAGTAGGTTTACAGTAGGTTGTAACTCTCTAGGTCATGCCAGTAGGTTACAGTAGGTTGTATCTCTCTAGGTCATGCCAGTAGGTTACAGTAGGTTTGTATCTCTCTAGGTCATGCCAGTAGGCTATACAGTAGGTTGTATCTCTCTAGGTCATGCCAGTAGGTTGTATCTCTCTAGGTCATGCCAGTAGGTTAAAGTAGGTTTTATCTCTCTAGGTCATGCCATTAGATTACAGTAGGTTGTATCTCTCTAGGTCATGCCAGTAGGTTGTATCTCTCTAGGTCATGCCAGTAGGCTACAGTAGGTTGTACCTCTCTAGGTCATGCTAGTAGGTTGTAAGTGGTTTTATCTCTCTAGGTCATGCCAGTAGAATACAGTAGGTTGTATCTCTCTAGTTCATGTCAGTAGGTTACAGTAGGTTGTAACTCTCTAGGTCATGCCAGTAGGCTACAGTAGGTTGTATCTCTCTAGGTCATGCCAGTAGGTTGGATCTCTCTAGGTCATGCCAGTAGGTTACAGTAGGTTGTATCTCTCTAGGTCATGCCAGTAGGCTACAGTAGGTTGTATCTCTCTAGGTCATGCCAGTAGGTTGTATCTCTCTAGGTCATGCCAGTAGATTACAGTAGGTTGTAACTCTCTAGGTCATGCCAGAAGGTTACAGTAGGTTGTATCTCTCTAGGTCATGCCAGTAGGTTACAGTAGGTTTTTATCTCTCTAGGTCATGCCAGTAGGCTATACAGTAGGTTGTATCTCTCTAGGTCATGCCAGTAGGTTACAGTAGGTTTTATCTCTCTAGGTCATGCCAGTAGGTTACAGTAGGTTGTATCTCTCTATTTCATGCCAGTAGGTTACAGTAGGTTTTATCTCTCTAGGTCATGCCAGTAGGTTTACAGTAGGTTGTAACTCTCTAGGTCATGCCAGTAGGTTACAGTAGGTTGTATCTCTCTAGGTCATGCCAGTAGGTTACAGTAGGTTTTTATCTCTCTAGGTCATGCCAGGAGGCTACAGTAGGTTGTAACTCTCTAGGTCATGCCAGTAGGCTACAATAGGTTGTAACTCTCTAAGTCATGCCAGTAGGCTACAGTAGGTTGTATCTCTCTAGGTCATGCCAGTAGGTTGTAAGTGGTTTTATCTCTCTAGGTCATGCCAGTAGGCTACAGTAGGTTGTATCTCTCTAGGTCATGTCAGTAGGTTACAGTACGTTGTAACTCTCTAGGTCATGCCAGTAGGTTACAGTAGGTTGTATCTCTCTAGGTCATGCCAGTAGGCTACAGTAGGTTGTATCTCTCTAGGTCATGCCAGTAGGTTACAGTAGGTTGTATCTCTCTAGGTCATGCCAGTAGGTTGTATCTCTCTAGGTCATGCCAGTAGGTTACAGTAGGTTGTATCTCTCTAGGTCATGCCAGTAGGCTACAGTAGGTTGTATCTCTCTAGGTCATGCCAGTAGGTTGTAACTCTCTAGGTCATGCCAGTAGGTTACAGTAGGTTGTATCTCTCTAGGTCATGCCAGTAGGTTACAGTAGGTTTTATCTCTCTAGGTCATGCCAGTAGGCTACAGTAGGTTGTAACTCTCTAGGTCATGCAAGTAGGTTACAGTAGGTTATATCTCTCTAGGTCATGCCAGTAGGTTACAGTAGGTTGTAACTCTCTAGGTCATGCCAGTAGGTTACAGTAGGTTTTTATCTCTCTAGGTCATGCCAGTAGGTTACAGTAGGTTGTAACTCTCTAGGTCATGCCAGTAGGCTACAGTAGATTGTATCTCTCTAGGTCATGCCAGTAGGTTACAGTAGGTTTTATCTCTCTAGGTCATGCCAGTAGGCTACAGTAGATTGTATCTCTCTAGGTCATGCCAGTAGGTTACAGTAGGTTTTATCTCTCTAGGTCATGCCAGTAGGTTACAGTAGGTTGTATCTCTCTATTTCATGCCAGTAGGTTACAGTAGGTTTTATCTCTCTAGGTCATGCCAGTAGGTTTACAGTAGGTTGTAACTCTCTAGGTCATGCCAGTAGGCTACAGTAGGTTGTATCTCTCTAGGTCATGCCAGTAGGTTAAAGTAGGTTTTATCTCTCTAGGTCATGCCAGTAGGTTACAGTAGGTTTTTATCTCTATAGGTCATGCCAGTAGGCTATACAGTAGGTTGTATCTCTCTAGGTCATGCCAGTAGGTTAAAGTAGGTTTTATCTCTCTAGGTCATGCCAGTAGGCTACAGTAGGTTGTATCTCTCTAGGTCATGCCAGTAGGTTAAAGTAGGTTTTATCTCTCTAGGTCATGCCAGTAGGTTACAGTAGGTTTTATCTCTCTAGGTCATGCCAGTAGGCTACAGTAGGTTGTAACTCTCTAGGTCATGCCAGTAGGCTGTATCTCTCTATTTCATGCCAGTATGTTACAGTAGGTTTTATCTCTCTAGGTCATGCCAGTAGGTTACAGTAGGTTGTAACTCTCTAGGTCATGCCAGTAGGTTACAGTAGGTTGTATCTCTCTAGGTCATGCCAGTAGGTTACAGTAGGTTTTATCTCTCTAGGTCATGCCAGTAGGTTACAGTAGGTTGTATCTCTCTATTTCATGCCAGTAGGTTACAGTAGGTTTTATCTCTCTAGGTCATGCCAGTAGGTTTACAGTAGGTTGTAACTCTCTAGGTCATGCCAGTAGGTTACAGTATGTTGTATCTCTCTAGGTCATGCCAGTAGGTTGTATCTCTCTAGGTCATGCCAGTAGGTTAAAGTAGGTTTTATCTCTCTAGGTCATGCCAGTGGGTTACAGTAGGTTTTATCTCTCTAGGTCATGCCAGTAGGCTACAGTAGGTTGTAACTCTCTAGGTCATGCCAGTAGGCTGTATCTCTCTATTTCATGCCAGTATGTTACAGTAGGTTTTATATCTCTAGGACGTGCCAGTAGGTTACAGTAGGTTGTAACTCTCTAGGTCATGCCAGTAGGTTACAGTAGGTTGTATCTCTCTAGGTCATGCCAGTAGGTTACAGTAGGTTGTAACTCTCTAGGTCATGCCAGTAGGCTATACAGTAGATTGTATCTCTCTAGGTCATGCCAGTAGGTTGTAAGTGGTTTTATCTCTCTAGGTCATGCCAGTAGGCTACAGTAGGTTGTATCTCTCTAGGTCATGTCAGTAGGTTACAGTAGGTTGTAACTCTCTAGGTCATGCCAGTAGGTTACAGTAGGTCTTTATCTCTCTAGGTCATGCCAGTAGGTTGGATCTCTCTAGGTCATGCCAGTAGGTTACAGTAGGTTGTATCTCTCTAGGTCATGCCAGTAGGCTATACAGTAGGTTGTATCTCTCTAGGTCATGCCAGAAGGTTACAGTAGGTTGTATCTCTCTAGGTCATGCCAGTAGGTTACAGTTGGTTTTTATATCTCTAGGTCATGCCAGGAGGCTATACAGTAGGTTGTATCTCTCTAGGTCATGCCAGTAGGTTACAGTAGGTTTTATCTCTCTAGGTCATGCCAGTAGGTTACAGTAGGTTGTATCTCTCTATTTCATGCCAGTAGGTTACAGTAGGTTTTATCTCTCTAGGTCATGCCAGTAGGTTTACAGTAGGTTGTAACTCTCTAGGTCATGCCAGTAGGTTACAGTAGGTTGTATCTCTCTAGGTCATGCCAGTAGGTTACAGTAGGTTTTTATCTCTCTAGGTCATGCCAGTAGGCTATACAGTAGGTTGTATCTCTCTAGGTCATGCCAGTAGGTTGTATCTCCTAGGTCATGCCAGTAGGTTAAAGTAGGTTTTATCTCTCTAGGTCATGCCATTAGATTACAGTAGGTTGTATCTCTCTAGGTCATGCCAGTAGGTTGTATCTCTCTAGGTCATGCCAGTAGGCTACAGTAGGTTGTACCTCTCTAGGTCATGCTAGTAGGTTGTAAGTGGTTTTATCTCTCTAGGTCATGCCAGTAGGCTACAGTAGGTTGTATCTCTCTAGTTCATGTCAGTAGGTTACAGTAGGTTGTAACTCTCTAGGTCATGCCAGTAGGCTACAGTAGGTTGTATCTCTCTAGGTCATGCCAGTAGGTTGGATCTCTCTAGGTCATGCCAGTAGGTTACAGTAGGTTGTATCTCTCTAGGTCATGCCAGTAGGCTACAGTAGGTTGTATCTCTCTAGGTCATGCCAGTAGGTTGTATCTCTCTAGGTCATGCCAGTAGATTACAGTAGGTTGTAACTCTCTAGGTCATGCCAGAAGGTTACAGTAGGTTGTATCTCTCTAGGTCATGCCAGTAGGTTACAGTAGGTTTTTATCTCTCTAGGTCATGCCAGTAGGCTATACAGTAGGTTGTATCTCTCTAGGTCATGCCAGTAGGTTACAGTAGGTTTTATCTCTCTAGGTCATGCCAGTAGGTTACAGTAGGTTGTATCTCTCTAGGTCATGCCAGTAGGTTACAGTAGGTTGTATCTCTCTATTTCATGCCAGTAGGTTACAGTAGGTTTTATCTCTCTAGGTCATGCCAGTAGGTTTACAGTAGGTTGTAACTCTCTAGGTCATGCCAGTAGGTTACAGTAGGTTGTATCTCTCTAGGTCATGCCAGTAGGTTACAGTAGGTTTTTATCTCTCTAGGTCATGCCAGTAGGCTATACAGTAGGTTGTATCTCTCTAGGTCATGCCAGTAGGTTGTATCTCTCTAGGTCATGCCAGTAGGTTAAAGTAGGTTTTATCTCTCTAGGTCATGCCATTAGATTACAGTAGGTTGTATCTCTCTAGGTCATGCCAGTAGGTTGTATCTCTCTAGGTCATGCCAGTAGGCTACAGTAGGTTGTACCTCTCTAGGTCATGCTAGTAGGTTGTAAGTGGTTTTATCTCTCTAGGTCATGCCAGTAGAATACAGTAGGTTGTATCTCTCTAGTTCATGTCAGTAGGTTACAGTAGGTTGTAACTCTCTAGGTCATGCCAGTAGGCTACAGTAGGTTGTATCTCTCTAGGTCATGCCAGTAGGTTGGATCTCTCTAGGTCATGCCAGTAGGTTACAGTAGGTTGTATCTCTCTAGGTCATGCCAGTAGGCTACAGTAGGTTGTATCTCTCTAGGTCATGCCAGTAGGTTGTATCTCTCTAGGTCATGCCAGTAGATTACAGTAGGTTGTAACTCTCTAGGTCATGCCAGAAGGTTACAGTAGGTTGTATCTCTCTAGGTCATGCCAGTAGGTTACAGTAGGTTTTTATCTCTCTAGGTCATGCCAGTAGGCTATACAGTAGGTTGTATCTCTCTAGGTCATGCCAGTAGGTTACAGTAGGTTTTATCTCTCTAGGTCATGCCAGTAGGTTACAGTAGGTTGTATCTCTCTATTTCATGCCAGTAGGTTACAGTAGGTTTTATCTCTCTAGGTCATGCCAGTAGGTTTACAGTAGGTTGTAACTCTCTAGGTCATGCCAGTAGGTTACAGTAGGTTGTATCTCTCTAGGTCATGCCAGTAGGTTACAGTAGGTTTTTATCTCTCTAGGTCATGCCAGGAGGCTACAGTAGGTTGTAACTCTCTAGGTCATGCCAGTAGGCTACAATAGGTTGTAACTCTCTAAGTCATGCCAGTAGGCTACAGTAGGTTGTATCTCTCTAGGTCATGCCAGTAGGTTGTAAGTGGTTTTATCTCTCTAGGTCATGCCAGTAGGCTACAGTAGGTTGTATCTCTCTAGGTCATGTCAGTAGGTTACAGTACGTTGTAACTCTCTAGGTCATGCCAGTAGGCTACAGTAGGTTGTATCTCTCTAGGTCATGCCAGTAGGCTACAGTAGGTTGTATCTCTCTAGGTCATGCCAGTAGGTTACAGTAGGTTGTATCTCTCTAGGTCATGCCAGTAGGTTGTATCTCTCTAGGTCATGCCAGTAGGTTACAGTAGGTTGTATCTCTCTAGGTCATGCCAGTAGGCTACAGTAGGTTGTATCTCTCTAGGTCATGCCAGTAGGTTGTAACTCTCTAGGTCATGCCAGTAGGTTACAGTAGGTTGTATCTCTCTAGGTCATGCCAGTAGGTTACAGTAGGTTTTATCTCTCTAGGTCATGCCAGTAGGCTACAGTAGGTTGTAACTCTCTAGGTCATGCAAGTAGGTTACAGTAGGTTATATCTCTCTAGGTCATGCCAGTAGGTTACAGTAGGTTTTATCTCTCTAGGTCATGCCAGTAGGTTTACAGTAGGTTGTAACTCTCTAGGTCATGCCAGTAGGTTACAGTATATTGTATCTCTCTAGGTCATGCCAGTAGGTTACAGTGGGTTTTTATCTCTCTAGGTCATGCCAGTAGGCTATACAGTAGGTTGTATCTCTCTAGGTCATGCCAGTAGGTTAAAGTAGGTTGTATCTCTCTAGGTCATGCCAGTAGGTTACAGTAGGTTTTTATCTCTCTAGGTCATGCCAGTAGATTGTATCTCTCTAGGTCATGCCAGTAGGTTAAAGTAGGTTTTATCTCTCTAGGTCATGCCAGTAGGTTACAGTAGGTTTTATCTCTCTAGGTCATGCCAGTAGGCTACAGTAGGTTGTAACTCTGTAGGTCATGCCAGTAGGCTGTATCTCTCTATTTCATGCCAGTATGTTACAGTAGGTTGTATCTCTCTAGGTCATGCCAGTAGGTTACAGTAGGTTGTAACTCTCTAGGTCATGCCAGTAGGTTACAGTAGGTTGTATCTCTCTAGGTCATGCCAGTAGGTTACAGTAGGTTGTAACTCTCTAGGTCATGCCAGTAGGCTATACAGTAGATTGTATCTCTCTAGGTCATGCCAGTAGGTTACAGTAGGTTTTATCTCTCTAGGTCATGCCAGTAGGCTACAGCAGGTTGTAACTCTCTAGGTCATGCCAGTAGTCTACAGTAGGTTGTAACTCTCTAGATCATGTCAGTAGGCTACAGTAGGTTGTAAATCTCTAGGTTATGCCAGTATGCTACAGTAGGTTGTAACTCTCTAGGTCATGCCAGTAGGCTACAATAGGTTGTAACTCTCTAGGTCATGCCAGTAGATTACAGTAGGTTGTATCTCTCTAGGTCATGCCAGTGGGTTGTATCTCTCTAAGTCATGCCAGTAGGCTACAGTAGGTTGTATCTCTCTAGGTCATGCCAGTAGGTTGTAAGTGGTTTTATCTCTCTAGGTCATGCCAGTAGGCTACAGTAGGTTGTATATCTCTAGGTCATGTCAGTAGGTTACAGTACGTTGTAACTCTCTAGGTCATGCCAGTAGGCTACAGTAGGTTGTATCTCTCTAGGTCATGCCAGTAGGCTACAGTAGGTTGTATCTCTCTAGGTCATGCCAGTAGGTTACAGTAGGTTGTATCTCTCTAGGTCATGCCAGTAGGTTGGATCTCTCTAGGTCATGCCAGTAGGTTACAGTAGGTTGTATCTCTCTAGGGCATGCCAGTAGGCTACAGTAGGTTGTATCTCTCTAGGTCATGCCAGTAGGTTGTAACTCTCTAGGTCATGCCAGTAGGTTACAGTAGGTTGTATCTCTCTAGGTCATGCCAGTATGTTACAGTAGGTTTTATCTCTCTAGGTCATGCCAGTAGGCTACAGTAGGTTGTAACTCTCTAGGTCATGCCAGTAGGTTACAGTAGGTTATATCTCTCTAGGTCATGCCAGTAGGTTACAGTAGGTTTGATCTCTCTAGGTCATGCCAGTAGGTTTACAGTAGGTTGTAACTCTCTAGGTCATGCCAGTAGGTTACAGTATATTGTATCTCTCTAGGTCATGCCAGTAGGTTACAGTGGGTTTTTATCTCTCTAGGTCATGCCAGTAGGCTATACAGTAGGTTGTATCTCTCTAGGTCATGCCAGTAGGTTACAGTAGGTTTTATCTCTCTAGGTCATGCCAGTAGGTTTACAGTAGGTTGTAACTCTCTAGGTCATGCCAGTAGGTTACAGTATATTGTATCTCTCTAGGTCATGCCAGTAGGTTACAGTGGGTTTTTATCTCTCTAGGTCATGCCAGTAGGCTATACAGTAGGTTGTATCTCTCTAGGTCATGCCAGTAGGTTACAGTAGGTTTTATCTCTCTAGGTCATGCCAGTAGGTTTACAGTAGGTTGTAACTCTCTAGGTCATGCCAGTAGGTTACAGTAGGTTGTATCTCTCTAGGTCATGCCAGTAGGTTACAGTAGGTTTGTATCTCTCTAGGTCATGCCAGTAGGCTATACAGTAGGTTGTATCTCTCTAGGTCATGCCAGTAGGCTACAGTAGGTTGTATCTCTCTAGGTCATGTCAGTAGGTTACAGTAGGTTGTAACTCTCTAGGTCATGCCAGTAGGCTACAGTAGGTTGTATCTCTCCAGGTCATGCCAGTAGGTTACAGTAGGTTGTATCTCTCTAGGTCATGCCAGTAGGTTGGATCTCTCTAGGTCATGCCAGTAGGTTACAGTAGGTTGTATCTCTCTAGGTCATGCCAATAGGTTGCAGGAGGTTGTAACTCTCTAGGTCATGCCAGTAGGCTACAGTAGATTGTATCTCTCTAGGTCATGCCAGTAGGTTGGATCTCTCTAGGTCATGCCAGTAGGTTACAGTAGGTTGTATCTCTCTAGGGCATGCCAGTAGGCTACAGTAGGTTGTATCTCTCTAGGTCATGCCAGTAGGTTGTAACTCTCTAGGTCATGCCAGTAGGTTACAGTAGGTTGTATCTCTCTAGGTCATGCCAGTATGTTACAGTAGGTTTTATCTCTCTAGGTCATGCCAGTAGGCTACAGTAGGTTGTAACTCTCTAGGTCATGCCAGTAGGTTACAGTAGGTTATATCTCTCTAGGTCATGCCAGTAGGTTACAGTAGGTTTGATCTCTCTAGGTCATGCCAGTAGGTTTACAGTAGGTTGTAACTCTCTAGGTCATGCCAGTAGGTTACAGTATATTGTATCTCTCTAGGTCATGCCAGTAGGTTACAGTGGGTTTTTATCTCTCTAGGTCATGCCAGTAGGCTATACAGTAGGTTGTATCTCTCTAGGTCATGCCAGTAGGTTACAGTAGGTTTTATCTCTCTAGGTCATGCCAGTAGGTTTACAGTAGGTTGTAACTCTCTAGGTCATGCCAGTAGGTTACAGTAGGTTGTATCTCTCTAGGTCATGCCAGTAGGTTACAGTAGGTTTGTATCTCTCTAGGTCATGCCAGTAGGCTATACAGTAGGTTGTATCTCTCTAGGTCATGCCAGTAGGCTACAGTAGGTTGTATCTCTCTAGGTCATGTCAGTAGGTTACAGTAGGTTGTAACTCTCTAGGTCATGCCAGTAGGCTACAGTAGGTTGTATCTCTCCAGGTCATGCCAGTAGGTTACAGTAGGTTGTATCTCTCTAGGTCATGCCAGTAGGTTGGATCTCTCTAGGTCATGCCAGTAGGTTACAGTAGGTTGTATCTCTCTAGGTCATGCCAATAGGTTGCAGGAGGTTGTAACTCTCTAGGTCATGCCAGTAGGCTACAGTAGATTGTATCTCTCTAGGTCATGCCAGTAGGTTACAGTAGGTTTTATCTCTCTAGGTCATGCCAGTAGGCTACAGTAGATTGTATCTCTCTAGGTCATGCCAGTAGGTTACAGTAGGTTTTATCTCTCT
Organism: Salvelinus alpinus; assembly: GCF_045679555.1. Taxonomy (NCBI): domain Eukaryota; kingdom Metazoa; phylum Chordata; class Actinopteri; order Salmoniformes; family Salmonidae; genus Salvelinus; species Salvelinus alpinus. The sequence continues at coordinate 2,926,976 of NW_027255981.1, forward strand.
AGGTCATGCCAGTAGGCTACAGTAGGTTGTAACTCTCTAGGTCATGCCAGTAGGTTACAGTAGGTTGTATCTCTCTATTTCATGCCAGTAGGTTAAAGTAGGTTTTATCTCTCTAGGTCATGCCAGTAGGTTTACAGTAGGTTGTAACTCTCTAGGTCATGCCAGTAGGTTACAGTAGGTTGTATCTCTCTAGGTCATGCCAGTAGGTTACAGTAGGTTGTATCTCTCTAGGTCATGCCAGTAGGCTATACAGTAGGTTGTATCTCTCTAGGTCATGCCAGTAGGCTATACAGTAGGTTGTATCTCTCTAGGTCATTCCAGTAGGTTACAGCAGGTTGTAACTCTCTAGGTCATGCCAGTAGGCTACAGCAGGTTGTAACTCTCTAGGTCATGCCAGTAGGCTACAGTAGGTTGTAACTCTTTAGGTCATGCCAGTAGGCTACAGTAGGTTGTAACTCTCTAGGTTATGCCAGTAGGTTGGATCTCTCTAGGTCATGTCAGTAGGTTACAGTAGGTTGTAACTCTCTAGGTCATGCCAGTAGGCTACAGTAGGTTGTATCTCTCTAGGTCATGCCAGTAGGTTACAGTAGGTTGTATCTCTCTAGGTCATGCCAGTAGGTTGGAGCTCTCTAGGTCATGCCAGTAGGTTACAGTAGGTTGTATCTCTCTGGGTCATGCCAGTAGGTTGCAGGAGGTTGTAACTCTCTAGGTCATGCCAGTAGGCTACAGTAGATTGTATCTCTCTAGGTCATGCCAGTAGGTTACAGTAGGTTTTATCTCTCTAGGTCATGCCAGTAGGCTACAGTAGGTTGTAACTCTCTAGGTCATGCCATTAGGTTACAGTAGGTTGTATCTCTCTATTTCATGCCAGTAGGTTAAATTAGGTTTTATCTCTCTAGGTCATGCCAGTAGGTTTACAGTAGGTTGTAACTCTCTAGGTCATGCCAGTAGGTTACAGTAGGTTGTATCTCTCTAGGTCATGCCAGTAGGTTACAGTAGGTTGTAACTCTCTAGGTCATGCCAGTAGGTTACAGTAGGTTGTATCTCTCTAGGTCATGCCAGTAGGTTACAGTAGGTTGTAACTCTCTAGGTCATGCCAGTAGGCTATACAGTAGATTGTATCTCTCTAGGTCATGCCAGTAGGTTACAGTAGGTTTTATCTCTCTAGGTCATGCCAGTAGGCTACAGCAGGTTGTAACTCTCTAGGTCATGCCAGTAGTCTACAGTAGGTTGTAACTCTCTAGATCATGTCAGTAGGCTACAGTAGGTTGTAAATCTCTAGGTTATGCCAGTATGCTACAGTAGGTTGTAACTCTCTAGGTCATGCCAGTAGGCTACAGTAGGTTGTAACTCTCTAGGTCATGCCAGTAGGTTACAGTAGGTTGTATCTCTCTAGGTCATGCCATTAGATTACAGTAGGTTGTATCTCTCTAGGTCATGCCAGTGGGTTGTATCTCTCTAAGTCATGCCAGTAGGCTACAGTAGGTTGTATCTCTCTAGGTCATGCCAGTAGGTTGTAAGTGGTTTTATCTCTCTAGGTCATGCCAGTAGGCTACAGTAGGTTGTATCTCTCTAGGTCATGTCAGTAGGTTACAGTACGTTGTAACTCTCTAGGTCATGCCAGTAGGCTACAGTAGGTTGTATCTCTCTAGGTCATGCCAGTAGGCTACAGTAGGTTGTATCTCTCTAGGTCATGCCAGTAGGTTACAGTAGGTTGTATCTCTCTAGGTCATGCCAGTAGGTTACAGTAGGTTGTATCTCTCTAGGTCATGCCAGTAGGCTATACAGTAGGTTGTATCTCTCTAGGTCATGCCAGTAGGCTATACAGTAGGTTGTATCTCTCTAGGTCATTCCAGTAGGTTACAGCAGGTTGTAACTCTCTAGGTCATGCCAGTAGGCTACAGCAGGTTGTAACTCTCTAGGTCATGCCAGTAGGCTACAGTAGGTTGTAACTCTTTAGGTCATGCCAGTAGGCTACAGTAGGTTGTAACTCTCTAGGTTATGCCAGTAGGTTGGATCTCTCTAGGTCATGTCAGTAGGTTACAGTAGGTTGTAACTCTCTAGGTCATGCCAGTAGGCTACAGTAGGTTGTATCTCTCTAGGTCATGCCAGTAGGTTACAGTAGGTTGTATCTCTCTAGGTCATGCCAGTAGGTTGGAGCTCTCTAGGTCATGCCAGTAGGTTACAGTAGGTTGTATCTCTCTGGGTCATGCCAGTAGGTTGCAGGAGGTTGTAACTCTCTAGGTCATGCCAGTAGGCTACAGTAGATTGTATCTCTCTAGGTCATGCCAGTAGGTTACAGTAGGTTTTATCTCTCTAGGTCATGCCAGTAGGCTACAGTAGGTTGTAACTCTCTAGGTCATGCCATTAGGTTACAGTAGGTTGTATCTCTCTATTTCATGCCAGTAGGTTAAATTAGGTTTTATCTCTCTAGGTCATGCCAGTAGGTTTACAGTAGGTTGTAACTCTCTAGGTCATGCCAGTAGGTTACAGTAGGTTGTATCTCTCTAGGTCATGCCAGTAGGTTACAGTAGGTTGTAACTCTCTAGGTCATGCCAGTAGGTTACAGTAGGTTGTATCTCTCTAGGTCATGCCAGTAGGTTACAGTAGGTTGTAACTCTCTAGGTCATGCCAGTAGGCTATACAGTAGATTGTATCTCTCTAGGTCATGCCAGTAGGTTACAGTAGGTTTTATCTCTCTAGGTCATGCCAGTAGGCTACAGCAGGTTGTAACTCTCTAGGTCATGCCAGTAGTCTACAGTAGGTTGTAACTCTCTAGATCATGTCAGTAGGCTACAGTAGGTTGTAAATCTCTAGGTTATGCCAGTATGCTACAGTAGGTTGTAACTCTCTAGGTCATGGCAGTAGGCTACAGTAGGTTGTAACTCTCTAGGTCATGCCAGTAGGTTACAGTAGGTTGTATCTCTCTAGGTCATGCCATTAGATTACAGTAGGTTGTATCTCTCTAGGTCATGCCAGTGGGTTGTATCTCTCTAAGTCATGTCAGTAGGCTACAGTAGGTTGTATCTCTCTAGGTCATGCCAGTAGGTTGTAAGTGGTTTTATCTCTCTAGGTCATGCCAGTAGGCTACAGTAGGTTGTATCTCTCTAGGTCATGTCAGTAGGTTACAGTACGTTGTAACTCTCTAGGTCATGCCAGTAGGCTACAGTAGGTTGTATCTCTCTAGGTCATGCCAGTAGGCTACAGTAGGTTGTATCTCTCTAGGTCATGCCAGTAGGTTACAGTAGGTTGTATCTCTCTAGGGCATGCCAGTAGGCTACAGTAGGTTGTATCTCTCTAGGTCATGCCAGTAGGTTGTAACTCTCTAGGTCATGCCAGTAGGTTACAGTAGGTTGTATCTCTCTAGGTCATGCCAGTATGTTACAGTAGGTTTTATCTCTCTAGGTCATGCCAGTAGGCTACAGTAGGTTGTAACTCTCTAGGTCATGCCAGTAGGTTACAGTAGGTTATATCTCTCTAGGTCATGCCAGTAGGTTACAGTAGGTTTGATCTCTCTAGGTCATGCCAGTAGGTTTACAGTAGGTTGTAACTCTCTAGGTCATGCCAGTAGGTTACAGTATATTGTATTTCTCTAGGTCATGCCAGTAGGTTACAGTAGGTTGTAACTATCTAGGTCATGCCAGTAGGTTACAGTAGGTTTTATCTCTCTAGGTCATGCCAGTAGGTTTACAGTAGGTTGTATCTCTCTAGGTCATGCCAGTAGGTTACAGTAGGTTTTATCTCTCTAGGTCATGCCAGTAGGTTTACAGTAGGTTGTAACTCTCTAGGTCATGCCAGTAGGTTACAGTAGGTTGTATCTCTCTAGGTCATGCCAGTAGGTTACAGTAGGTTTGTATCTCTCTAGGTCATGCCAGTAGGCTATACAGTAGGTTGTATCTCTCTAGGTCATGCCAGTAGGCTACAGTAGGTTGTATCTCTCTAGGTCATGTCAGTAGGTTACAGTAGGTTGTAACTCTCTAGGTCATGCCAGTAGGCTACAGTAGGTTGTATCTCTCCAGGTCATGCCAGTAGGTTACAGTAGGTTGTATCTCTCTAGGTCATGCCAGTAGGTTGGATCTCTCTAGGTCATGCCAGTAGGTTACAGTAGGTTGTATCTCTCTAGGTCATGCCAATAGGTTGCAGGAGGTTGTAACTCTCTAGGTCATGCCAGTAGGCTACAGTAGATTGTATCTCTCTAGGTCATGCCAGTAGGTTACAGTAGGTTTTATCTCTCTAGGTCATGCCAGTAGGCTACAGTAGATTGTATCTCTCTAGGTCATGCCAGTAGGTTACAGTAGGTTTTATCTCTCTAGGTCATGCCAGTAGGCTACAGTAGGTTGTAACTCTCTAGGTCATGCCAGTAGGTTACAGTAGGTTGTATCTCTCTATTTCATGCCAGTAGGTTAAAGTAGGTTTTATCTCTCTAGGTCATGCCAGTAGGTTTACAGTAGGTTGTAACTCTCTAGGTCATGCCAGTAGGTTACAGTAGGTTGTATCTCTCTAGGTCATGCCAGTAGGTTACAGTAGGTTGTATCTCTCTAGGTCATGCCAGTAGGCTATACAGTAGGTTGTATCTCTCTAGGTCATGCCAGTAGGCTATACAGTAGGTTGTAACTCTCTAGGTCATGCCAGTAGGTTACAGTAGGTTGTATCTCTCTAGGTCATGCCAGTAGGTTACAGTAGGTTGTATCTCTCTAGGTCATGCCAGTAGGCTATACAGTAGGTTGTATCTCTCTAGGTCATTCCAGTAGGTTACAGCAGGTTGTAACTCTCTAGGTCATGCCAGTAGGCTACAGCAGGTTGTAACTCTCTAGGTCATGCCAGTAGGCTACAGTAGGTTGTAACTCTTTAGGTCATGCCAGTAGGCTACAGTAGGTTGTAACTCTCTAGGTTATGCCAGTAGGTTGGATCTCTCTAGGTCATGTCAGCAGGTTACAGTAGGTTGTAACTCTCTAGGTCATGCCAGTAGGCTACAGTAGGTTGTATCTCTCTAGGTCATGCCAGTAGGTTACAGTAGGTTGTATCTCTCTAGGTCATGCCAGTAGGTTGGAGCTCTCTAGGTCATGCCAGTAGGTTACAGTAGGTTGTATCTCTCTGGGTCATGCCAGTAGGTTGCAGGAGGTTGTAACTCTCTAGGTCATGCCAGTAGGCTACAGTAGATTGTATCTCTCTAGGTCATGCCAGTAGGTTACAGTAGGTTTTATCTCTCTAGGTCATGCCAGTAGGCTACAGTAGGTTGTAACTCTCTAGGTCATGCCATTAGGTTACAGTAGGTTGTATCTCTCTATTTCATGCCAGTAGGTTAAATTAGGTTTTATCTCTCTAGGTCATGCCAGTAGGTTTACAGTAGGTTGTAACTCTCTAGGTCATGCCAGTAGGTTACAGTAGGTTGTATCTCTCTAGGTCATGCCAGTAGGTTACAGTAGGTTGTAACTCTCTAGGTCATGCCAGTAGGTTACAGTAGGTTGTATCTCTCTAGGTCATGCCAGTAGGTTACAGTAGGTTGTAACTCTCTAGGTCATGCCAGTAGGCTATACAGTAGATTGTATCTCTCTAGGTCATGCCAGTAGGTTACAGTAGGTTTTATCTCTCTAGGTCATGCCAGTAGGCTACAGCAGGTTGTAACTCTCTAGGTCATGCCAGTAGTCTACAGTAGGTTGTAACTCTCTAGATCATGTCAGTAGGCTACAGTAGGTTGTAAATCTCTAGGTTATGCCAGTATGCTACAGTAGGTTGTAACTCTCTAGGTCATGCCAGTAGGCTACAGTAGGTTTTAACTCTCTAGGTCATGCCAGTAGGTTACAGTAGGTTGTATCTCTCTAGGTCATGCCATTAGATTACAGTAGGTTGTATCTCTCTAGGTCATGCCAGTGGGTTGTATCTCTCTAAGTCATGCCAGTAGGCTACAGTAGGTTGTATCTCTCTAGGTCATGCCAGTAGGTTGTAAGTGGTTTTATCTCTCTAGGTCTTGCCAGTAGGCTACAGTAGGTTGTATCTCTCTAGGTCATGTCAGTAGGTTACAGTACGTTGTAACTCTCTAGGTCATGCCAGTAGGCTACAGTAGGTTGTATCTCTCTAGGTCATGCCAGTAGGCTACAGTAGGTTGTATCTCTCTAGGTCATGCCAGTAGGTCACAGTAGGTTGTATCTCTCTAGGTCATGCCAGTAGGTTGGATCTCTCTAGGTCATGCCAGTAGGTTACAGTAGGTTGTATCTCTCTAGGTCATGCCAGTAGGCTACAGTAGGTTGTATCTCTCTAGGTCATGCCAGTAGGTTGTAACTCTCTAGGTCATGCCAGTAGGTTACAGTAGGTTGTATCTCTCTAGGTCATGCCAGTAGGTTACAGTAGGTTTTATCTCTCTAGGTCATGCCAGTAGGCTACAGTAGGTTGTAACTCTCTAGGTCATGCCAGTAGGTTACAGTAGGTTATATCTCTCTAGGTCATGCCAGTAGGTTACAGTAGGTTTGATCTCTCTAGGTCATGCCAGTAGGTTTACAGTAGGTTGTAACTCTCTAGGTCATGCCAGTAGGTTACAGTATATTGTATCTCTCTAGGTCATGCCAGTAGGTTACAGTAGGTTTTTATCTCTCTAGGTCATGCCAGTAGGCTATACAGTAGGTTGTATCTCTCTAGGTCATGCCAGTAGGTTACAGTAGGTTTTATCTCTCTAGGTCATGCCAGTAGGTTTACAGTAGGTTGTAACTCTCTAGGTCATGCCAGTAGGTTACAGTAGGTTGTATCTCTCTAGGTCATGCCAGTAGGTTACAGTAGGTTTTTATCTCTCTAGGTCATGCCAGTAGGCTATACAGTAGGTTGTATCTCTCTAGGTCATGCCAGTAGGCTACAGTAGGTTGTATCTCTCTAGGTCATGTCGGTAGGTTACAGTAGGTTGTAACTCTCTAGGTCATGCCAGTAGGCTACAGTAGGTTGTATCTCTCTAGGTCATGCCAGTAGGTTACAGTAGGTTGTATCTCTCTAGGTCATGCCAGTAGGTTGGATCTCTCTAGGTCATGCCAGTAGGTTACAGTAGGTTGTATCTCTCTAGGTCATGCCAGTAGGTTGCAGGAGGTTGTAACTCTCTAGGTCATGCCAGTAGGTTACAGTAGGTTGTATCCAAGTGGTTGTATCTGTCTAGGTCATGCCAGTAGGCTACAGTAGGTTGTACGTGGTTTTATCTCTCTAAGTCATGCCAGTAGGCTATAGTAGGTTGTATCTCTCTAGGTCATGCCAGTAGGTTACAGTAGGTTGTATCTCTCTAGGTCATGCCAGTAGGTTGTACGTGGTTTTATCTCTCTAGGTCATACCAGTAGGCTACAGTAGGTTGTATCTCTCTAGGTCATGCCAGTATGTTACAGTAGGTTGTATCTCTCTAGGTCATGTCAGTAGGTTACAGTAGGTTGTAACTCTCTAGGTCATGCCAGTAGGTTGGATCTCTGTAGGTCATGCCAGTAGGCTACAGTAGATTGTAACTCTCTAGGTCATGCCAGGAGGTTACAGTAGGTTGTAACTCTAGGTCATGCCAGTACGTTACAGTAGGTTGTAACTCTCTAGGTCATGCCAGTAGACTACAGTAGATTGTATCTCTCTAGGTCATGCCAGTAGGTTACAGTAGGTTGTATCTCTCTAGGTCATGCCAGTAGGTTTACAGTAGGTTGTAACTCTCTAGGTCATGCCAGTAGGTTACAGTATATTGTATCTCTCTAGGTCATGCCAGTAGGTTACAGTGGGTTTTTATCTCTCTAGGTCATGCCAGTAGGCTATACAGTAGGTTGTATCTCTCTAGGTCATGCCAGTAGGTTACAGTAGGTTTTTATCTCTCTAGGTCATGCCAGGAGGCTATACAGTAGGTTGTATCTCTCTAGGTCATGCCAGTAGGTTAAAGTAGGTTGTATCTCTCTAGGTCATGCCAGTAGGTTACAGTAGGTTTTTATCTCTCTAGGTCATGCCAGTAGATTGTATCTCTCTAGGTCATGCCAGTAGGTTAAAGTAGGTTTTATCTCTCTAGGTCATGCCAGTAGGTTACAGTAGGTTTTATCTCTCTAGGTCATGCCAGTAGGTTACAGTAGGTTGTATCTCTCTAGGTCATGCCAGTAGGTTACAGTAGGTTGTAACTCTCTAGGTCATGCCAGTAGGCTATACAGTAGATTGTATCTCTCTAGGTCATGCCAGTAGGTTACAGTAGGTTTTATCTCTCTAGGTCATGCCAGTAGGCTACAGCAGGTTGTAACTCTCTAGGTCATGCCAGTAGTCTACAGTAGGTTGTAACTCTCTAGATCATGTCAGTAGGCTACAGTAGGTTGTAAATCTCTAGGTTATGCCAGTATGCTACAGTAGGTTGTAACTCTCTAGGTCATGCCAGTAGGCTACAATAGGTTGTAACTCTCTAGGTCATGCCAGTAGGTTACAGTAGGTTGTATCCCTCTAGGTCATGCCATTAGATTACAGTAGGTTGTATCTCTCTAGGTCATGCCAGTGGGTTGTATCTCTCTAAGTCATGCCAGTAGGCTACAGTAGGTTGTATCTCTCTAGGTCATGCCAGTAGGTTGTAAGTGGTTTTATCTCTCTAGGTCATGCCAGTAGGCTACAGTAGGTTGTATCTCTCTAGGTCATGTCAGTAGGTTACAGTACGTTGTAACTCTCTAGGTCATGCCAGTAGGCTACAGTAGGTTGTATCTCTCTAGGTCATGCCAGTAGGCTACAGTAGGTTGTATCTCTCTAGGTCATGCCAGTAGGTTACAGTAGGTTGTATCTCTCTAGGTCATGCCAGTAGGTTGGATCTCTCTAGGTCATGCCAGTAGGTTACAGTAGGTTGTATCTCTCTAGGTCATGCCAGTAGGCTACAGTAGGTTGTATCTCTCTAGGTCATGCCAGTAGGTTGTAACTCTCTAGGTCATGCCAGTAGGTTACAGTAGGTTGTATCTCTCTTGGTCATGCCAGTATGTTACAGTAGGTTTTATCTCTCTAGGTCATGCCAGTAGGCTACAGTAGGTTGTAACTCTCTAGGTCATGCCAGTAGGTTACAGTAGGTTATATCTCTCTAGGTCATGCCAGTAGGTTACAGTAGGTTTGATCTCTCTAGGTCATGCCAGTAGGTTTACAGTAGGTTGTAACTCTCTAGGTCATGCCAGTAGGTTACAGTATATTGTATCTCTCTAGGTCATGCCAGTAGGTTACAGTGGGTTTTTATCTCTCTAGGTCATGCCAGTAGGCTATACAGTAGGTTGTATCTCTCTAGGTCATGCCAGTAGGTTACAGTAGGTTTTATCTCTCTAGGTCATGCCAGTAGGTTTACAGTAGGTTGTAACTCTCTAGGTCATCCCAGTAGGTTACAGTAGGTTGTATCTCTCTAGGTCATGCCAGTAGGTTACAGTAGGTTTGTATCTCTCTAGGTCATGCCAGTAGGCTATACAGTAGGTTGTATCTCTCTAGGTCATGCCAGTAGGCTACAGTAGGTTGTATCTCTCTAGGTCATGTCAGTAGGTTACAGTAGGTTGTAACTCTCTAGGTCATGCCAGTAGGCTACAGTAGGTTGTATCTCTCCAGGTCATGCCAGTAGGTTACAGTAGGTTGTATCTCTCTAGGTCATGCCAGTAGGTTGGATCTCTCTAGGTCATGCCAGTAGGTTACAGTAGGTTGTATCTCTCTAGGTCATGCCAATAGGTTGCAGGAGGTTGTAACTCTCTAGGTCATGCCAGTAGGCTACAGTAGATTGTATCTCTCTAGGTCATGCCAGTAGGTTACAGTAGGTTTTATCTCTCTAGGTCATGCCAGTAGGCTACAGTAGATTGTATCTCTCTAGGTCATGCCAGTAGGTTACAGTAGGTTTGTATCTCTCTAGGTCATGCCAGTAGGCTATACAGTAGGTTGTATCTCTCTAGGTCATGCCAGTAGGCTACAGTAGGTTGTATCTCTCTAGGTCATGTCAGTAGGTTACAGTAGGTTGTAACTCTCTAGGTCATGCCAGTAGGCTACAGTAGGTTGTATCTCTCCAGGTCATGCCAGTAGGTTACAGTAGGTTGTATCTCTCTAGGTCATGCCAGTAGGTTGGATCTCTCTAGGTCATGCCAGTAGGTTACAGTAGGTTGTATCTCTCTAGGTCATGCCAATAGGTTGCAGGAGGTTGTAACTCTCTAGGTCATGCCAGTAGGCTACAGTAGATTGTATCTCTCTAGGTCATGCCAGTAGGTTACAGTAGGTTTTATCTCTCTAGGTCATGCCAGTAGGCTACAGTAGATTGTATCTCTCTAGGTCATGCCAGTAGGTTACAGTAGGTTTTATCTCTCTAGGTCATGCCAGTAGGCTACAGTAGGTTGTAACTCTCTAGGTCATGCCAGTAGGTTACAGTAGGTTGTATCTCTCTATTTCATGCCAGTAGGTTAAAGTAGGTTTTAACTCTCTAGGTCATGAAGGTAGGTTTACAGTAGGTTGTAACTCTCTAAGTCATGCCAGTAGGTTACAGTAGGTTGTATCTCTCTAGGTCATGCCAGTAGGTTACAGTAGGTTGTATCTCTCTAGGTCATGCCAGTAGGCTATACAGTAGGTTGTATCTCTCTAGGTCATGCCAGTAGGCTATACAGTAGGTTGTATCTCTCTAGGTCATTCCAGTAGGTTACAGCAGGTTGTAACTCTCTAGGTCATGCCAGTAGGCTACAGCAGGTTGTAACTCTCTAGGTCATGCCAGTAGGCTACAGTAGGTTGTAACTCTCTAGGTTATGCCAGTAGGTTGGATCTCTCTAGGTCATGTCAGTAGGTTACAGTAGGTTGTAACTCTCTAGGTCATGCCAGTAGGCTACAGTAGGTTGTATCTCTCTAGGTCATGCCAGTAGGTTACAGTAGGTTGTATCTCTCTAGGTCATGCCAGTAGGTTGGAGCTCTCTAGGTCATGCCAGTAGGTTACAGTAGGTTGTATCTCTCTGGGTCATGCCAGTAGGTTGCAGGAGGTTGTAACTCTCTAGGTCATGCCAGTAGGCTACAGTAGATTGTATCTCTCTAGGTCATGCCAGTAGGTTACAGTAGGTTTTATCTCTCTAGGTCATGCCAGTAGGCTACAGTAGGTTGTAACTCTCTAGGTCATGCCATTAGGTTACAGTAGGTTGTATCTCTCTATTTCATGCCAGTATGTTAAATTAGGTTTTATCTCTCTAGGTCATGCCAGTAGGTTTACAGTAGGTTGTAACTCTCTAGGTCATGCCAGTAGGTTACAGTAGGTTGTATCTCTCTAGGTCATGCCAGTAGGTTACAGTAGGTTGTAACTCTCTAGGTCATGCCAGTAGGTTACAGTAGGTTGTATCTCTCTAGGTCATGCCAGTAGGTTACAGTAGGTTGTAACTCTCTAGGTCATGCCAGTAGGCTATACAGTAGATTGTATCTCTCTAGGTCATGCCAGTAGGTTACAGTAGGTTTTATCTCTCTAGGTCATGCCAGTAGGCTACAGCAGGTTTTAACTCTCTAGGTCATGCCAGTAGTCTACAGTAGGTTGTAACTCTCTAGATCATGTCAGTAGGCTACAGTAGGTTGTAAATCTCTAGGTTATGCCAGTATGCTACAGTAGGTTGTAACTCTCTAGGTCATGCCAGTAGGCTACAGTAGGTTGTAACTCTCTAGGTCATGCCAGTAGGTTACAGTAGGTTGTATCTCTCTAGGTCATGCCATTAGATTACAGTAGGTTGTATCTCTCTAGGTCATGCCAGTGGGTTGTATCTCTCTAAGTCATGCCAGTAGGCTACAGTAGGTTGTATCTCTCTAGGTCATGCCAGTAGGTTGTAAGTGGTTTTATCTCTCTAGGTCATGCCAGTAGGCTACAGTAGGTTGTATCTCTCTAGGTCATGTCAGTAGGTTACAGTACGTTGTAACTCTCTAGGTCATGCCAGTAGGCTACAGTAGGTTGTATCTCTCTAGGTCATGCCAGTAGGCTACAGTAGGTTGTATCTCTCTAGGTCATGCCAGTAGGTTACAGTAGGTTGTATCTCTCTAGGTCATGCCAGTAGGTTGGATCTCTCTAGGTCATGCCAGTAGGTTACAGTAGGTTGTATCTCTCTAGGTCATGCCAGTAGGCTACAGTAGGTTGTATCTCTCTAGGTCATGCCAGTAGGTTGTAACTCTCTAGGTCATGCCAGTAGGTTACAGTAGGTTGTATCTCTCTAGGTCATGCCAGTAGGTTACAGTAGGTTTTATCTCTCTAGGTCATGCCAGTAGGCTACAGTAGGTTGTAACTCTCTAGGTCATGCCAGTAGGTTACAGTAGGTTATATCTCTCTAGGTCATGCCAGTAGGTTACAGTAGGTTTGATCTCTCTAGGTCATGCCAGTAGGTTTACAGTAGGTTGTAACTCTCTAGGTCATGCCAGTAGGTTACAGTATATTGTATCTCTCTAGGTCATGCCAGTAGGTTACAGTAGGTTTTTATCTCTCTAGGTCATGCCAGTAGGCTATACAGTAGGTTGTATCTCTCTAGGTCATGCCAGTAGGTTACAGTAGGTTTTATCTTTCTAGGTCATGCCAGTAGGTTTACAGTAGGTTGTAACTCTCTAGGTCATGCCAGTAGGTTACAGTAGGTTGTATCTCTCTAGGTCATGCCAGTAGGTTACAGTAGGTTTTTATCTCTCTAGGTCATGCCAGTAGGCTATACAGTAGGTTGTATCTCTCTAGGTCATGCCAGTAGGCTACAGTAGGTTGTATCTCTCTAGGTCATGTCAGTAGGTTACAGTAGATTGTAACTCTCTAGGTCATGCCAGTAGGCTACAGTAGGTTGTATCTCTCTAGGTCATGCCAGTAGGTTACAGTAGGTTGTATCTCTCTAGGTCATGCCAGTAGGTTGGATCTCTCTAGGTCATTCCAGTAGGTTACAGTAGGTTGTATCTCTCTAGGTCATGCCAGTAGGTTGCAGGAGGTTGTAACTCTCTAGGTCATGCCAGTAGGTTACAGTAGGTTGTATCCAAGTGGTTGTATCTGTCTAGGTCATGCCAGTAGGCTACAGTAGGTTGTACGTGGTTTTATCTCTCTAAGTCATGCCAGTAGGCTATAGTAGGTTGTATCTCTCTAGGTCATGCCAGTAGGTTACAGTAGGTTGTATCTCTCTAGGTCATGCCAGTAGGTTGTACGTGGTTTTATCTCTCTAGGTCATACCAGTAGGCTACAGTAGGTTGTATCTCTCTAGGTCATGCCAGTATGTTACAGTAGGTTGTATCTCTCTAGGTCATGTCAGTAGGTTACAGTAGGTTGTAACTCTCTAGGTCATGCCAGTAGGTTGGATCTCTGTAGGTCATGCCAGTAGGCTACAGTAGATTGTAACTCTCTAGGTCATGCCAGTAGGTTACAGTAGGTTGTAACTCTCTAGGTCATGCTAGTAGGCTACAGTAGGTTGTATCCAAGTGGTTTTATCTCTCTAGGTCATGCCAGTAGGTTACAGTAGGTTGTATCTCTCTAGGTCATGCCAGTAGGCTACAGTAGGTTGTATCTCTCTAGGTCATGCCAGTAGGTTGTAACTCTCTAGGTCATGCCAGTAGGTTACAGTAGGTTGTATCTCTCTAGGTCATGCCAGTAGGTTACAGTAGGTTTTATCTCTCTAGGTCATGCCAGTAGGCTACAGTAGGTTGTAACTCTCTAGGTCATGCCAGTAGGTTACAGTAGGTTATATCTCTCTAGGTCATGCCAGTAGGTTACAGTAGGTTTGATCTCTCTAGGTCATGCCAGTAGGTTTACAGTAGGTTGTAACTCTCTAGGTCATGCCAGTAGGTTACAGTATATTGTATCTCTCTAGGTCATGCCAGTAGGTTACAGTAGGTTTTTATCTCTCTAGGTCATGCCAGTAGGCTATACAGTAGGTTCTATCTCTCTAGGTCATGCCAGTAGGTTACAGTAGGTTTTATCTTTCTAGGTCATGCCAGTAGGTTTACAGTAGGTTGTAACTCTCTAGGTCATGCCAGTAGGTTACAGTAGGTTGTATCTCTCTAGGTCATGCCAGTAGGTTACAGTAGGTTTTTATCTCTCTAGGTCATGCCAGTAGGCTATACAGTAGGTTGTATCTCTCTAGGTCATGCCAGTAGGCTACAGTAGGTTGTATCTCTCTAGGTCATGTCAGTAGGTTACAGTAGATTGTAACTCTCTAGGTCATGCCAGTAGGCTACAGTAGGTTGTATCTCTCTAGGTCATGCCAGTAGGTTACAGTAGGTTGTATCTCTCTAGGTCATGCCAGTAGGTTGGATCTCTCTAGGTCATTACAGTAGGTTACAGTAGGTTGTATCTCTCTAGGTCATGCCAGTAGGTTGCAGGAGGTTGTAACTCTCTAGGTCATGCCAGTAGGTTACAGTAGGTTGTATCCAAGTGGTTGTATCTGTCTAGGTCATGCCAGTAGGCTACAGTAGGTTGTACGTGGTTTTATCTCTCTAAGTCATGCCAGTAGGCTATAGTAGGTTGTATCTCTCTAGGTCATGCCAGTAGGTTACAGTAGGTTGTATCTCTCTAGGTCATGCCAGTAGGTTGTACGTGGTTTTATCTCTCTAGGTCATACCAGTAGGCTACAGTAGGTTGTATCTCTCTAGGTCATGCCAGTATGTTACAGTAGGTTGTATCTCTCTAGGTCATGTCAGTAGGTTACAGTAGGTTGTAACTCTCTAGGTCATGCCAGTAGGTTGGATCTCTGTAGGTCATGCCAGTAGGCTACAGTAGATTGTAACTCTCTAGGTCATGCCAGTAGGTTACAGTAGGTTGTAACTCTCTAGGTCATGCTAGTAGGCTACAGTAGGTTGTATCCAAGTGGTTTTATCTCTCTAGGTCATGCCAGTAGGCTACAGTAGGTTGTATCTGTCTAGGTCATGCCAGTAGGTTACAGTAGGTTGTATCTCTATAGGTCATGCCAGTAGGCTACAGTAGGTTGTAACTCTCTAGGTCATGCCAGTAGATTACAGTAGATTGTATCTCTCTAGGTCATGCCAGGAGGTTACAGTAGGTTGTAACTCTAGGTCATGCCAGTACGTTACAGTAGGTTGTAACTCTCTAGGTCATGCCAGTAGACTACAGTAGATTGTATCTCTCTAGGTCATGCCAGTAGGTTACAGTAGGTTGTATCTCTCTAGGTCATGCCAGTAGGATACAGTAGGTTGTAACTCTAGGACATGACAGTAGGTTGTATCTCTCTAGGTCATGCCAGTAGGCTACAGTAGGTTGTAACTCTCTAGGTCATGCCAGTAGGCTACAGTAGGTTGTATCCAAGTGGAAACATTTATCAACCCAATGTGGAAAGTGTCAAATTTGGTCAACAACAAAATGAATGGCTTATTTGCTACGTGAGGTTTACTTGATCCAACAGAAGTTTGGTAATGCTTAAGTTGTTGTGGACACGTGACATACCGACAACTTTGATAAAAACACTAAAGGAGTTGTCTCCAGATTGCTACGCATATTCATGCTAGTAGCTTAGCATCTCTCTCCATTGAATACAGGCGGTGCATATTCATGCTAGTAGCTTATACTACGCTGTATCAACAAAAAACGGATTGCAACTTGCAAAACACCTGGGAAGAAAATTACAGACGGAGGAGCAACAACTTCCAACTTTGTTCGACATTTGAAGCTGCACAAAGAACGGTAAGTCGTGGCTAATATAGCCGACAGCTATATAATTAATTGTTTTGCTAGTATAGCATGTAGGCTAACGTAACATTAAATCAATGAGCCTCCACACAGTCAGTCAGTGCGGGAACGTGAACATTGCACCCAAGATTGAGCTACAACTGGCCAGGCAGTTGGTAGCCTAAATCCTGCCTGATGTTACTGCTGTTCCTAAAACCATTGACATACGTTAGCCTACTGTAACCACACACAGAGAGGGTGTGTGTGTGTGTGTGTGTGTGTGTGTGTTAAGGTTTGGCGATTGTGTACAAGCCTACATCGCCCGATTGCGCCCCATAGCTTGTCTTGACTTGGGACTTGAGTGCTAAGACTTGAGACTTACTTGTGACTTGTAAAACAATGACTTGGTCCCACCTCTGGTATTTACTGTATTCTATCCTATTCTACTGTATCTTAGTCTATGCATTACTCATCTCATATGTATATACTGTATTCCATCCTATTCACTGTATCTTAGTCTATGTATTACTCATCTCATATGTATATACTGTATTCTATCCTATTCTACTGTATCTTAGTCTATGTATTACTCGTCTCATATGTATATACTGTATTCTATCCTATTCTACTATATCTTAGTCTATGTATTACTCATATCATATGTATATACTGTGTTCTATCCTATTCTACTATATCTGTCTATGTATTACTCATCTCATATGTATATACTGTATTCTATCCTATTCTACTGTATCTTAGTCTATGTATTACTCATCTCATATGTATATACTGTATTCTATCCTATTATACTCTATCTTAGTCTATGTATTACTCATCTCATATGTATATACTGTATTCTATCCTATTCTACTGTATCTTAGTCTATGCATTACTCACCTCATATGTATATACTGTGTTATATCCTATTCTACTGTATCTTAGTCTATGTATTACTCATCTCATATGTATATACTGTGTTATATCCTATTCTACTGTATCTTAGTCTATGCATTACTCATCTCATATGTATATACTGTGTTTTATCCTATTCTACTGTATCTTAGTCTATGCATTACTCATCTCATTTGTATATACTGTATTCTATCCTATTCTACTATATCTTAGTCTATGCATTACTCATCTCATATGTATATACTGTGTTCTATCCTATTCTACTGTATCTTAGTCTATGCATTACTCATCTCATTTGTATATACTGTATTCTATCCTATTCTACTGTATCTGTCTATGTATTACTCATCTCATATGTATATACTGTGTTATATCCTATTCTACTGTATCTTAGTCTATGCATTACTCATCTCATATGTATATACTGTGTTTTATCCTATTCTACTGTATCTTAGTCTATGCATTACTCATCTCATTTGTATATACTGTATTCTATCCTATTCTACTATATCTTAGTCTATGCATTACTCATCTCATATGTATATACTGTGTTCTATCCTATTCTACTGTATCTTAGTCTATGCATTACTCATCTCATTTGTATATACTGTATTCTATTCTATTCTACTGTATCTGTCTATGTATTACTCATCTCATATGTATATACTATATTCTATTCTACTGTATCAGTCTATGCCGCTCTGACATCACTCGTCCAAATATTTATATATTCTTAATTCCATTCCTTTAGATTGTGTATATTATTAGATATTACTTGTTAGATATTATTGGACTGTTGGAGCTAGAAACACAAGCATTTTGCTACACCCGCAATAACATCTGCTAAACATGTGTATGTGACAAATAAAATGTGATTTGATGTATAGAGGTCTGGTGTTGGAGATCATTCCACACTCTGTGTTCTACTACCCAGGTCTGGTGTTGGAGATCATTCCACACTCTGTGTTCTACTACCCAGATCTGGTGTTGCAGATCATTCTACACTCTGTGTTCTACTACCCAGGTCTGGTGTTGGAGATCATTCCACACTCTGTGTTCTACTACCCAGGTCTGGTGTTGGAGATCATTCCACACTCTGTGTTCTACTACCCAGGTCTGGTGTTGGAGATCATTCAACACTCTGTGTTCTACTACCCAGGTCTGGTGTTGGAGATCATTCCACACTCTGTGGATCTCCTGCATGTACTTTCTGATGTTTAATCAGACCACTTGAATGAGAGTATCTCTTGTCACACTGATTAGGCTTCTCTCCTGTGAGGCTAAGTTCAAGTTGGTTACTGAGGGCGGTTTTTAGTTATTTAGAGGGTGTGGGTTTTGACTTTTGTTTTTTAAAGGAGGTTCACCTGAGGGATGGAGGGGATGTTAACAGATTAAGGAGGGAGTGGGAAAGGGGAGTCGGGTTGGGGTATAGGTGGGTTGCACTCATCGGGGGTAGGGATTTTGTGTGGGTAAAGGTTGAGGGTTCATTTGTGGTTATGCAGGGGAGGGTTTTGGGGGTGGATGTCACCTTAAGGGATTGCAGATATAGATTAGTGGGGGTGTACGGGCCACAGGTGGCGGCAGACAGGAAGGAGATGGTGGACTGTCTGGCGCCCCTGTGCGCCACAAATAGGCAAGTGGTGATGGGGGGGATTTTAATATAGATTTAGGGGTAGGGGGGATAGCAGTGCAGGCGCCATCACCGGGCTAATGGCTTGCCATGGTCTGGTTGATATAGGCCTGCACACTACTCCGACAATGGCTGGTTCCACTTGGTGCAACTCCCGGGGGGTTGCGCGGAGGCTTGACTATTTTTTTATGTCTAGGTCCTTTAGTCAGTTGTCTAGGCAGCTGTTGCCTGTTTTATTTTCGGATCACGACGGGGTGCTCCTGCAGGTGAGGTCACCAGTCTGCCTCTTCGGTAGGGGGTACTGGAAATTAGATCGGGATGTGCTGGATGAGCTTTCATTGAAGCCTTTACTGGTTTGTTTGTGGGATTGAAGGCCTCCGGTCCATGTGTGAGGGGGTGTTAGAGTGGTGGGATTTAGTTAAGGTAAGGTATGGACAACAAGCTCAAGGACCTGAATTGGTTGAGACTCCAAAGTGCTTGCCGGTACGTTTCATCATGTACAGGCATAGCTTGGCGCGATCCCCCACCTGTCCAAGACCATCTTGTGGCGGGGAGGAGACAACTATTGGGACTGTGCCTTTGCCGGAGTAGTATGGGCACGGATGTTGTTAGGTGGGTGAAAGGGAGTTTTGTTTTAACTTGGGCTAGTGTAGAGAGAGGTGTAGGGAGAGCGAGGGGGACGGTCAGGGACATGTTTCTGCTCTGACTTCTCATAAGCCTCTTTAAACGGGGGCTGTGGGAAGCCAGGCAGGACATGGTAAAGACAGGGAGAGATTGGGGGGTGGAGGGGATAGTGAGGAGGGTGGAAGGAAATTTCAGGGGGAGGGAGGAGAGGAAGTGGGGGCAGCATGCTGCCCGGGAGAGGTAGAAGGGAGGTTTAGGGCTGGGGTTAATTTGGATGATTTAAGGGGATAGATTAGGGACGGGAGATAGGGGAAGGTAGGGCTTTAGAGATGTAGTTTATAGGCATGAAGGGGAGGGAACATGCTCCCCTGAGTTTTTTTGTTATGGGTTTTTGTTTCGTTTTGAATTTAAAAATGCCTATATGTGAGTTTGTTTGGAATATTGATGGTTTTGTTTTGAAGGAATGGCATTGTACATAAAAAAAACTTTTATTTATATATAAATAAATACAAATTATTCCACTATGTCAATATAGTGCATGGTATGTAAGTTTAGTATCACTTTTCAACCAACCCAGTTCATTTGTTGAAATGAAATATGTTGAAATCAACAATACATCAAAGGATTCAACTACTGAAAACTGAAACAAACGATTGGATCAAACAGATCAATCCCTGTTTAACCAGAATAACATGAGTTGTGCCCTTCAAACTGTTAGACTGTTAGTCCATAATCATATTCAGCTACTTAGATGTCATGTATTGTCATGTTATGTTCTCTCTAATGAAACATCACCAAGTGAAATAAAGTTGATAAGATATTCTTAATAGACATTAAATAAAAAATGGTTGTTCAGAAATCATTAATTATCATGTTGCTCTCATGAAATGAACAAAATATTTCACAATCATTACCACTGCTGATATTCACAGAGAATAATTACAAGGATGATATTTCTCAGTTGCATTGACCTGCAGACATCAGACACCACCTCTCCCCTATGCACATGTGACTGAAATGTAACCAATCACAAAAATCACTGAGCCAGCTTTGATGGCCCAATAAAAAAACAGCAAGGTTCTGCCAGCCAATGGGATAATTCCAGTGCAGTACATGTGTAAAGGGATAATTCCAGTACAGTACACGTGTAAAGGGATAATTCCAGTACAGTACATGTGTAGAGGGATAATTCCAGTACAGTACATGTGTAAAGGGGTAATTCCAGTACAGTACATGTGTAGAGGGATAATTCCAGTACAGTACATGTGTAGAGGGATAATTCCAGTACAGTACATGTGTAGAGGGATAATTCCAGTACAGTACATGTGTAGAGGGATAATTCCAGTACAGTACATGTGTAGAGGGATAATTCCAGTACAGTACATGTGTAGAGGGATAATTCCAGTACAGTACATGTGTAGAGGGATAATTCCAGTTCAGTACATGTGTAGAGGGATAATTCCAGTTCAGTACACGTGTAGAGGGATAATTCCAGTGCAGTACATGTGTAGAGGATATCATAAGGTGAATGCACCAATTTGTAAGTCGCTCTGGATAAGAGCGTCTGCTAAATGACTTAAATGTAAATGTTAAATGTAGAGGGATAATTCCAGTGCAGTACATGTGTAAAGGGCTAATTCCAGTACAGTACATGTGTAGAGGGATAATTCCAGTACAGTACATGTGTAGAGGGATATTTCCAGTACATTACATGTGTAAAGTGTGTTGACGGATAATTCCAGTGCGCCGGTTATTGACTGGAGACTTAAAATGCTGAAAACAGGTTCCTAGTGGAATGACAACAACATGGCTGCTTGTTAAAGAAGAGATGGAGGGAGAGAGAGAGAGAGAGGTAACCATATGCTGAAAACAGGTCCCTAGTGGAATGACAACAACATGGCTGCTTGTTGAAGGCTGCTGGGTTGGCGCCCCCCCTTGGTTTGTGCTGTGGTGTGCTGTGGTGTGGTGGAGATCTTTGTGGGCTATACTCGGCCTTGTCTCAGGATTGTAAGTTGGTGGTTGAAGATATCCCTCTAGTCGTGCGGGGGCTGTGCTTTGGCAAAGTGGGTGGGGTTATATCCTTCCTGTTTGGCCCTGTCCGGGGGTATCATCGGATGGGGCCACAGTGTCTCCTGACCCCTCCTGTCTCAGCCTCCAGTATTTATGCTGCAGTAGTTTGTGTCGGGGGGCTAGGGCCAGTTGGTTATATCTGGAGTACTTCTCCTGTCTTATCCAGTGTCCTGTGTGAATTTAAGTATGCTCTCTCTAATTCTCTCCTTCTCTCTTTCTTTCTCTCTCTCGGAGGACCTGAGCCCTAGGACCATACGTCAGGACTACTGGGCATGATGACTCCTTGCTGTCCCCAGTCCACCTGGCCTTGCTGCTGTTCAAGTTTCAACTGTTCTGCCTGCAGTTATGGAACCCCTACCTGTCCCAGACCTGCTGTTTTCAACTCTTAATGATCGGCTATGAAAAGCCAACTGACATTTATTCCTGATTATTATTTGACCATGCTTGTCATTTATGAACATTTTGAACATCTTGGCTCTCTCTAATTCTCTCCTTCTCTCTTTCTTTCTCTCTCTCGGAGGAACTGAGCCCTAGGACCATACGTCAGGACTACCGGGCATGATGACTCCTTGCTGTCCCCAGTCCACCTGGCCTTGCTGCTGTTCCAGTTTCAACTGTTCTGCCTGCGGTTATGGAACCCCTACCTGTCCCAGACCTGCTGTTTTCAACTCTTAATTATCGGCTATGAAAAGCCAACTGACATTTATTCCTGATTATTATTTGACCATGCTTGTCATTTATGAACATTTTGAACATCTTGGCCATGTTCTGTTATAATCTCCACCCGGCACAGCCAGAAGAGGACTGGCCACCCCTCATAGCCTGGTTCCTCTCTAGGTTTCTTCCTAGGTTTTGGCCTTTCTAGGGAGTTTTTCCTAGCCACCGTGCTTCTACACCTGCATTGCTTGCTGTTTGGGGTTTTAGGCTGGGTTTCTGTACAGCACTTCGAGATATTAGCTGATGTACGAAGGGCTATATAAAATAAACTTGATTGATTGATTGATTGAAGAAGAGATGGAGGTAGAGGTAACCATATGCTGAAAACAGGTGTATTTATCCCTGTTTTTCCTGTCTCTCTGTGCCAGTTCATCTTGTATGTCCAAGTCACCCAGCGTGGTTATTCCCGTGCCCATGCCTTCTCTATTCTCTTTTTTATAGTCCTCCCGGTTCTGACCCTTGCCTGTATTCTGGACTCTGTACCCGCCTGCCTGACCATTCTGCCTGCCTTGACCTCGAGCCTGTCTGCCACTCTGTACCTCCTGAACTCTGATCTGGTTTTGACCTTTTCCCTGTCCACGACCATTCTCTTGCCTACTCCCTTTTTGGATCAATAAACATCTAAGTGTCCAACCATCTGCCTCCTGTGTCTGCATCTGGTTCTCACCTTGTGCCCTGATACATATGTGTACTTGGTTAGGAGACTCTCCTGTGAGCGATGCAGAGAAGCCCCTGTATTGTCCCTGCATAGTAGCTACTCTGTCTGTTGCATTACCAACACACTGTTTGATATCTATGTCCATCTTCTCAAGGGTCTGTTTCACCAGGTCCACAAAGTACTGTTCAGTCGATGACTCACAGTCAATGACCTCAATGAGTCTCTGGTGGACAACATCAGTGACATATCGCAGAACTACTGCACACTGGTCTTTGGATGTTAAATCCTGTGTTGTGTCCATTCCTATTGAGAACATCCCTGCCTTTCTCACTTTAACAGCAACTGTCTGCTGAATCAACATTCTGATGACTTCAATGACTTTATTTGCTGTTGTTTTGGACGTCATAGTTACCAAGTACCCTCTTCCTTTACTTCCCATCTGCTTCTTGCTCTTCTCAATGCTCCAGTAACATGCTCTTGTAGGCAGACATCATATTTGCTTAGTAACAATATAAGCTCAAGAAACTTGTTATGATTGACAGCCATGTTTCCCAAGTTATATGCAGCTTTGTGTCTGTGTCCTCTGTAGTTAAGCCCACATTTACCAATAACTTTAACTACATCAATCACACGTTCCATGACCTGCCTCCTCTTTCTGACCTGGTCTCATTGAACAGACATTATCACTCAGAAGGGTACGGATGTCTGCTTTGCTGGCTCTGAGGGAAAAGGCTTCTGCACTTTCTCTATGGGTCTTGCTTCTCTCATGTTCCTGTACTCTCTGATGGGCATGTTTCCAGGCCTCCTTTGACAAATACACAATCACTGGCTGAAGGATTTGCGAATGCAAGACATACTGAGCAGAACAAGGAGTGAGTTACTTCGTCAGCCATTTTCTGTTTGTTCCATCTTTGGAGTGGAATACATTGGGAATGACTCTTTGAGGGGTTTGTTTTGGTACTGAAAAAATAAGTCAAAATCCTTGGACTGAGGCAAAATAATCAAATGGATTTTCAGTGCTTTCGCTGTCCCTTTCTATTTTCCCTGTACTGGGCTCTGAATCTCTCTCTCTCTCTCTCTCTCTCTCTCTCTCTCTCTCTCTCTCTCTCTCTCTCTCTCTCTCTCTCTCTCTCTCTCTCTCTCTCTCTCTCTCTCTCTCTCTCTCTCCACATCTGGTTGCTCTGCAGAATTGTAAAGACTGACGCAGGACAGGAGAAGCAGGTACAGGGAATCAAACATTTATTCTGGAACAGACATTAAACAAGACAGGAACAGCGTCAGCACACAAATAAACAAGGACATATGACAAACAATCCCGAAGCAGGGAACAGAGCTAGGAAACAGACAGTTATAGGGAAGGAAATTACACAAGTAATTGACTCCACGTGAGTCCAATGAGCGCTGATGTGAAAAAGAAAGGCAGGTGTGCGTACTGAAAGTGGTTTGAGTGCGTAATGTTGGGGAGGAACAGCGGGAGCAGGTGTGACAAGAATGAGATTAACATTGTAAATAACCTAAATTTAAACTTGTATTACTTGTGCAGTCATCGATTGTATGCCCCCCGATTACAGTACTACTGATAATCTCATAAATAAAGCACATATTAATCTAAAATCATAGCCTCCATGTTTAGGTTTGTGCTCTGAAGTTGTACCTGAAGGTTCCTGCTCTGAGTCTGACTCTGAACTGAACACCATCTCCAGTTCTGCAGGAGCACCTGAAGGTTCCTGCTCTGAGTCTGACTCTGAACTGACCACCATCTCCAGTTCTGCAGGAGCACCTGAAGCTCTAGTGCTGCTGCTGCTTCCTTCTCCACCTTTACAAAGAAAATACTCTGTTATCATACTATCAGTAGTGTAGCAGTAGGCTACATTCTACATTAATACAGCTCTGTAAAAAATTAAGAGTGGTCTGTTAATTTGGAGTAGTCTGTTAATTTGGAGTGGTCTGTTAATTTGGAGTAGTCTGTTAATTTGGAGTAGTCTGTTAATTTGGAGTGGTCTGTTAATTTGGAGTGGTCTGTTAATTTTTCACAGAGCTGTATATTATAGTAACTTGTAATGCTGGTACTAATGGCACTAATGATCTTAGTCATTTCCTGTGCTGTGTCACACAGGCTACTGTGTTACGTTCATGGATGAATTATGGTTACGTTACTGTAGCCTGTTTCGCTGTACAGTGTATGTGCACTTTCCCCAGTTTATGTGGCATGAGTCATGACCGAATGCCGGCAAGTCCATAGTCTAGGTTTTACTATTAGTTGAAATATATTGCCTTCAATGTCATATTATGATCGCTATGCTGCACTCATTGCTATGATATAATTCCTCCATGAAGACGTAAGACGTGCAAACTGTTTAGCCTACCGGTCGTTGTGTCACTATTACTAGCTAGGCTACTTAGCTAGCCGTGCTGGGTGTCGTGTGTGTGTATCAGTGTGTGTGTTTTTGACTGACCTGGTCCCTTACTGGCGAATATGTTGCTTATTTTGCAGCATTTAGCTGCGTCTGTGGCAAGGGCCTTTCTCTTTCTATATTCTCTCCCTCTCTGCTCCACCTTTCCTTTTCTGACCGTCCATTTCGCCATGTGACTTGTCTAAAATGTTATCGGTAGAGAAGCAGGTAGACGGTTACTATGTGCGTCGCGGAAAGACCTGATGTAATTTTTGAGCAGGGACCCTGCAGCAAGAGAGTGAGAGTCGCGCCTGATGCGTGGATTCTCCATCAACTCATTCCTGCTTGCTATATTATCGCTGGTCAAGTTGACTATTCACGGCAGGCCAAAATGACGCTCAGGCCACCGGGAAATGTCCTGGTGCTCCCTACGGCCAGTCCGCCACTGCCGCTCGGCCATCGCTCATCCATATACTTATATGTACATATTCTCATTCACCCCTTTAGATTTGTGTGTATTCGGTAGTTGTTGGGGAATTGTTAGATTACTTGTTAGATATTACTGCACTGTCAGAACTAGAAGCACAAGCATTTCTCTACACTCGCATTAACATCTGCTAACCATGTGTACATGAACAATAACATCTGATTTTTGATTTGATTACATTTTCCAGTTAGCTACCAACTTGAAAGAGGGAACTTTAGCATAAAACCCACATGGAAAACTGAGATTCGGCAAATAACATATAAAGACACTTATTTGACACCAAACCAACAACAGTAGTTACTAAAGCATAAATTGCTAAAGTATGATTTAAAAGGTGGATTTTATGATGTAATGTCAACTTTATATATTTCTATCCCGGGACTATTCAATTTTCAACTCACTCACAGCAATTCGCCATAAATCTGCTGTGGACTACCCAGAATCCCGAAATAAATGAATATATGTGATAACACAAAAACATAACTGGTTGTGCTTATAGGGAACCAGATCGTGACTACAACTAAGATACTATTAAGTATTTAACCACACTGTGTTGTTACACTGGTGAGTAAAAACTCATGCTTCCTACACTAACTTTTTGTCTGAACATTATAATATATATTTTACGTCACACTAGCGTCATTGTCTTAAAGTCGCACATCTCCATCGCAGTCAAGGTTCAGACAACTGCGTTACCCACTCCAGTCAGCAGATGGCGGTGTGCGATTTTAAGGCAATGCTGTTAGTGTGACGTATAATCTAGTGGACGGAACGCTTCTTTCAGCAGCAGCAACAGTTAATCAGCCACCTCGGTAGCTTGCTAGACAAATAGCCGAACCAATAAAGCTCTTTAGACGCTTTCGTGTATATTAGCCACTGTGTTTTAAACCCTCTTCTGTCGTCTAGTTAGTTTTCCTATTTAATTTCATATTTACGGTGTTGTTGTTATTATTCAGCTGGCGGGCTGGTTAAGTTAGCATTAGCCTAGCTAGTTAGCATCTCCGACGATGAGTTCACTAAACTACTCTCCTCCTGCTATAGAAGAGGAGGTCTGCTGGACGGAGAAAGAAGCTCTCGTCAAAGAGGAGGAGGAAGAGAAGGATGTTACAATACAAAGAAAAGTAGAGGGTGAGGCTGTTACAGGGAAAGAAGAAGAGAAAGACGTTACGGTGAAAGAGGAGGAGGAGGATGTTACAGTAAAAGATGAGGAGGATTCAGTTTTTGAAGTGAAAGAGGAGGGGGAGATTACGGTCACATCGGAAGAGGAGGAAACTGGATATCTGGGCCCGATTTCCCAAACGCAATTTAAGGCATCCAGTGGTTCTAATGATGAACTTAGCCATAAGATGGTTTTGAGAAACCGGGCCGTGATTACCACTGGTAAGTACTGTCTTAAATACAGAGGTACAAACTCTGCAGTTGTTGAACTGATGTTTGGTGTTAAAGGGGAAATCTGCAATTGCTACATCCATATTTTGACTTTTAAATTATTTATTTATAGCCAATGATTCTTGAAGAATATAACACATGCCTCATGAGCTTAGTTCAACTGTTGTACCACATCAGAACCCAAAATAAGCTTTTTTACTCCAATGTTTAGAAACAATGTAAATCAACAGCCTCAACATGGTTAAAACTATAATGTTGATATCATGGATGGTCAGTCCTTGCATCCATAGGTCTGTCTATGAATTTGAGAGTAGTTAAATGTCTCCAGGCCCATCATCATCTTATTACCAAAACAGTTGTGAAATGACTGCTTTGTTATTGTTTCAACTGCAGATTGGTTGATTAATGTGTGTTTTTTTAAGGGACAACTGTGGGGTTTTATAAAGGTTTTTTGACATGCTTAACTAACTATAAGCTAGTAGGGCTTCTTATGCATTAAAGTTTGAATTGCTGACTCCTGCATTTTCCATTGTTCTCACTTTTACCAGTGCTCAGGGCCCAACCATGAATATCAGCCTGAAATGTGTGTGTGTTAAAAGGAGAGAAGCAACAAATGTATCAGTAGTGTGAAGCTGTACTGTGTGACCGAGACTGTGCTAATCTTAGAGAGACACAGGAGGGGGTGAATCATGAGACTGCTGACTGTGGTGTACAATGGACTATAACCCAATACTATAACAAACGTGATTAGCAACTATATCATATGTGATTGAATACTATAACAAACGTGATTAGCAACTATATAATATGTGATTGAATACTACAACAAACGTGATTGAATATTAGCTAACTGTTGGTCTGGGCGCCTGGATGTCTGTGTGTGTGTGCTGGAAGTAACAGTTAGCGCAGATAAGAAGCTGGGAAGCTGTAGTTAGCCTTGAGCAAGAACAGTGGACAATGTATACAGGTGCAGATATCTCAGACAATGTTATAAAACTGTCTGACCCCAGTCTCTGGGGTGAAGGAGCGTAATCTACACAGCAACAGCGACGGGACATCACATGCGCTAAGGGGCCAGGACTGGCTTAAGGCGCCAACATCAACGATAGGCTGGGTGAATCTAAATCACGCCCAGTCTCTACTCTGACAGGCCGGCTCGGAAGTGGGAACTATCTCTGTCATGAGTATTTATTATAATGTCTTTGTCAGTAACAAGTGTCTTCTCTGTTTCCACCCTGCGGGGTGGTGCAGAGAACCCGTATATACGAAAAATGCATTTGCCATTTATTAACTTTTGAATTAAACAATAATTTTAATCAAGTTCAGGTGTCCTATTGTTCCTATCTCAGTTGAACTTACGCAACCCTAACACAACCTAGTATTTAAACAGCAACAAAATGGCTGCCAAGAGACTTGGTTTGGTAAACAGCTGAGGGATGGGGGCTGGAGAAATGTAACCACTCTCAAATTCATAGAGAAAGCTATTGTAGCAACCGTAACCCAACACCTAGCGATCTCGTCAAGAAGTTCAGACATCTTGGCGTAACAGTTATAAGGTGTTGGCTTGACAGTCGCTGGACCCAGGTTTTAGTCCAGCTCAGGGCTACCCCCCGAATTCACTACACTATGAATACAAGGACTGGCAATGCATGATGTCATAATGATAGTTTAACCAGGTTTCTAGGCTATATAGTATATTCTAGAATTCATCCATGATGTCATAATGATAGTGTAACCAGGTTTCTAGGCTATATAGTATGTTCTAGAATTCATCTATGATGTCATAGTGATAGTTTAACCAGGTTTCTAGGATATATAGTATATTCTAGAATTGCCAGTGAAGATTTCCTGTGGGGGTCAAATTATTAGAGCTGTTGATAAGTCATTGTATAATATTCAGCCAATTTTTTTTTTATGCCCTTACATTAAAGGCAAGACATACCTAGATTCAATTACATTCATGAATTGGTTTGAAACCTTTGTTTTAAACCCTTCTCAAAGTTGGTGCCTTGACGGATTTGTAAAAAATGGTTTGTCATTAAACACTATTTACTTATTTATTTAAATGTAACCTTTATTTAACTAGTCAAGTCAGTTAAGAACAAATTCTTATTTACAATGACTGCCTTCCCCGGAAGACGCTGGGCCAATTGTGCGCCACCCTATGGGACTCCCAATCACGGCCGGTTGTGATACAGCCTGGATTTGATCCAGGGTGTCTGTAGTGGCGCCTCAAGCACTGAGATGCACAAATGACCAGAGGGAGCCGGTCGTCAACACAACCCGACCAGAGGGAGCCGGTCGTCAACACAACCCGAGCAGAGGGAGCCGGTCGTCAACATAACCTGACCAGAGGGAGTCCCCCCCTCTGCTGCTGGACTTCGTAAATTCTGCCGTTCTGCTCCTGAAGTTTTCCAGTTGGAGTGCCAATTTATCTGACCATTTCTACCAATCTGTGTGCCAGTTATGATTTTCATATGCACATTTTACTGGAACAGTTTCATTTAATTTATAATGGTATCTCAAAATGATTGTCTGTGATTAATCTACATTCTATCAAAATGAAAATTATACAAATCTAAAAGTAACTTTTATTGACATTGCCAACTATGTAAAGATAGCCTACATAAAGCCAACAAATAAAAACATTGCATTCTGCAGGTAGAAAATATCCTGATTAAAAATAAATATCCTAGAAATCACATTGGCTGCACATGGCCTGTCTACTTGAAACATTGTATCAACTATCAACTGGGTCAGGAAACTCAGATAGCAAACTTGCAGCATTGAATAAAATATTCTAGGCCCACAGTTTCCTGCTTCAGTGAGTTCTGGACAGACACAGCTGTAGGCTATTTGTGCAAAGGATAAGAAGTAATCAAGTATTTTATGACATTTCCACTAGATCAGAGCATTACATTTTTCCCTTTTTATACCGAGTGGTTATCGGAAGGGCTAGAGCTGGAAATATTTTACGAAAATACTTTGAGGAACTATTGTCATTCGCAATTGATTTTGATTAGACTTTGTTTACTTGCTGTTTGGAGGTGAAGAAAAAATTACTTTGAGAAGCTCAACAACTCATTAGTGATGCAGCGTTAAGACAATGAGAAATACTTTTGGACATCCCCAAATGTGCACATTCATAGACCTACATTTGTGTGCAGGCCAGATAGATTAATCCTACTTCTATATGGGTAAACAGGTGTGCGTCCTTACTCAATATTGACAGGAGTGTTTCAAACAAAACACAATGAATAAATTGACAAAACTGACGCATCTTGTAGGGTCAGGTCTGGGTGGCCTGCCAGGGGCCGTTTAATTTAGTATCCGTTTGGTTTCGGTTTTGGATTTGGATTGATTTTATTTCCCCATAGTATGTTGTACCGAAGTTGACCAACTGAAAGGGAGTGTAACTTTATGACTATTGTTGGTTTCGGGCTAAACTTTGAACATTGAGATATTAAAGACATGATATGTCAGACGCAGAGTATATAAAGGAGTGAGATCTGTAGAAAGACATTGGCTGGGTGGATGGGAGGAGATCACAGGATTGCTTTAGGGGAAGCGGATGGACATCTGTGGATTAGGCAAAGGAGGGTTTGAGGTCAGGTCAGATCCCCTGAAGGAAGTAATAAGGGTTTCGTATCCTGTTACCCTCTTCCTGTCGACCCAGAAGATGTAAGGATTGGAGAGAAGGAGGAGTGTCCAAAGTGGGGTATATATACTTGTGATGGTGAGAAGATGTTTTTGTCTGAATTACAGCTGTAACGACCCTTTGGGAAGAATTAAACTTGGTTAAGCTTCTCTAGTGTCCGGGAGTTATTTACTCTGAAAAATTAGAACCTAACACTATAATTAGTTTTCCCTGAAGGAGGGAAACGAGGCGTAACACCTGTTTGGCCACACCCCTTCCTGGGTCGGTGAAGAGTGGTGTTAAATTTAAGGAATAAATCTGAGCCTCACACTCATCAACAGTGGAAGGCGGGGCTTCCAGCGAGGTGTGAATTTAATAGTATGTTGTACCTAGTTTCCCTACTTCAGGGAACAGTAGTTATACATTTAACATTTAAGTCATTTAGCAGACGCTCTTATCCAGAGCGACTTACAAATTGGTGCATTCACCTTATGATATCCAGTGGAACAACCACTTTACAATAGTGCATCTAACTCTTTTAAGGGGGGGGGGGGTTAGAAGGATTACTTTATCCTATCCTAGGTATTCCTTAAAGAGGTGGGGTTTCAGGTGTCTCCGGAAGGTGGTGATTGACTCCGCTGACCTGGCGTCGTGAGGGAGTTTGTTCCACCATTGGGGTGCCAGAGCAGCGAACAGTTTTGAGTGGGCTGAGCGGGAACTGTACTTCCTCAGAGGTAGGGAGGCGAGCAGGCCAGAGGTGGATGAACGCAGTGCCCTTGTTTGGGTGTAGGGCCTGATCAGAGCCTGAAGGTACGGAGGTGCCGTTCCCCTCACAGCTCCGTAGGCAAGCACCATGGTCTTGTAGCGGATGCGAGCTTCAACTGGAAGCCAGTGGAGAGAGCGGAGGAGCGGGGTGACGTGAGAGAACTTGGGAAAGTTGAACACCAGACGGGCTGCGGCGTTCTGGATGAGTTGTAGGGGTTTAATGGCACAGGCAGGGAGCCCAGCCAACAGCGAGTTGCAGTAATCCAGACGGGAGATGACAAGTGCCTGGATTAGGACCTGCGCCGCTTCCTGCGTGAGGCAGGGTCGTACTCTGCGAATGTTGTAGAGCATGAACCTACAGGAACGGGTCACCGCCTTGATGTTAGTTGAGAACGACAGGGTGTTGTCCAGGATCACGCCAAGGTTCTTAGCACTCTGGGAGGAGGACACAATGGAGTTGTCAACCGTGATGGCGAGATCATGGAACGGGCAGTCCTTCCCCGGGAGGAAGAGCAGCTCCGTCTTGCCGAGGTTCAGCTTGAGGTGGTGATCCGTCATCCACACTGATATGTCTGCCAGACATGCAGAGATGCGATTCACCACCTGGTTATCAGAGGGGGGAAAGGAGAAGATTAATTGTGTGTCGTCTGCATAGCAATGATAGGAGAGACCATGTGAGGATATGACAGAGCCAAGTGACTTGGTGTATAGCGAGAATAGGAGAGGGCCTAGAACAGAGCCCTGGGGGACACCAGTGGTGAGAGCACGTGGTGCGGAGACAGATTCTCGCCACGCCACCTGGTAGGAGCGACCTGTCAGGTAGGACGCAATCCAAGCGTGGGCCGCGCCGGAGATGCCCAGCTCGGAGAGGGTGGAGAGGAGGATCTGATGGTTCACAGTATCAAAGGCAGCCGATAGGTCTAGAAGGATGAGAGCAGAGGAGAGAGAGTTAGCTTTAGCAGTGCGGAGCGCCTCCGTGACACAGAGAAGAGCAGTCTCAGTTGAATGACTAGTCTTGAAACCTGACTGATTTGGATCAAGAAGGTCATTCTGAGAGAGATAGCAGGAGAGCTGGCCAAGGACGGCACGTTCAAGAGTTTTGGAGAGAAAAGAAAGAAGGGATACTGGTCTGTAGTTGTTGACATCGGAGGGATCGAGTGTAGGTTTTTTCAGAAGGGGTGCAACTCTCGCTCTCTTGAAGACGGAAGGGACGTAGCCAGCGGTCAAGGATGAGTTGATGAGCGAGGTGAGGTAAGGGAGAAGGTCTCCGGAAATGGTCTGGAGAAGAGAGGAGGGGATAGGGTCAAGCGGGCAGGTTGTTGGGCGGCCGGCCGTCACAAGACGCGAGATTTCATCTGGAGAGAGAGGGGAGAAAGAGGTCAAAGCACAGGGTAGGGCAGTGTGAGCAGAACCAGCGGTGTCGTTTGACTTAGCAAACGAGGATCGGATGTCGTCGACCTTCTTTTCAAAATGGTTGACGAAGTCATCAGCAGAGAGGGAGGAGGGGGGAGGAGGGGGAGGAGGATTCAGGAGGGAGGAGAAGGTGGCAAAGAGCTTCCTAGGGTTAGAGGCAGATGCTTGGAATTTAGAGTGGTAGAAATTGGCTTTAGCAGCAGAGACAGAAGAGGAGAATGTAGAGAGGAGGGAGTGAAAGGATGCCAGGTCCGCAGGGAGGCGAGTTTTCCTCCATTTCCGCTCGGCTGCCCGGAGCCCTGTTCTGTGAGCTCGCAATGAGTCGTCGAGCCACGGAGCAGGAGGGGAGGACCGAGCCGGCCTGGAGGATAGGGGACATAGAGAGTCAAAGGATGCAGAAAGGGAGGAGAGGAGGGTTGAGGAGGCAGAATCAGGAGATAGGTTGGAGAAGGTTTGAGCAGAGGGAAGAGATGATAGGATGGAAGAGGAGAGAGTAGCGGGGGAGAGAGAGCGAAGGTTGGGACGGCGCGATACCATCCGAGTAGGGGCAGTGTGGGAAGTGTTGGATGAGAGCGAGAGGGAAAAGGATACAAGGTAGTGGTCGGAGACTTGGAGGGGAGTTGCAATGAGATTAGTGGAAGAACAGCATCTAGTAAAGATGAGGTCAAGCGTATTGCCTGCCTTGTGAGTAGGGGGGGAAGGTGAGAGGGTGAGGTCAAAAGAGGAGAGGAGTGGAAAGAAGGAGGCAGAGAGGAATGAGTCAAAGGTAGACGTGGGGAGGTTAAAGTCACCCAGAACTGTGAGAGGTGAGCCATCCTCAGGAAAGGAACTTATCAGGGCGTCAAGCTCATTGATGAACTCTCCAAGGGAACCTGGAGGGCGATAAATGATAAGGATGTTAAGCTTGAAAGGGCTGGTAACTGTGACAGCATGGAATTCAAAGGAGGCGATAGACAGATGGGTCAGGGGAGAAAGAGAGAATGTCCACTTGGGAGAGATGAGGATCCCAGTGCCACCACCCCGCTGACCAGAAGCTCTCGGGGTGTGTGAGAACACGTGGGCAGACGAGGAGAGAACAGTAGGAGTAGCAGTGTTATCATTGGTAATCCATGTTTCCGTCAGTGCCAAGAAGTCGAGGGACTGGAGGGAAGCATAGGCTGAGATGAACTCTGCCTTGTTGGCCGCAGATCGGCAGTTCCAGAGGCTGCCTGAGACCTGGAACTCCACGTGGGTCGTGCGCGCTGGTACCACCAGGTTAGAGTAGCAGCGGCCACGCGGTGTGAAGCGTTTGTATGGTCTGTGCAGAGAGGAGAGAACAGGGATAGACAGACACATAGTTGACAGGCTACAGAAGAGGCTACGCTAATGCAAAGGAGATTGGAATGACAAGTGGACTACACGTCTCGAATGTTCAGAAAGTTAAGCTTACGTTGCAAAAAATCTTATTGACTAAAATGATATAGTACTGCTGGCTGGTGAAATAGGCTAGCTAGCAGTGGCTGCGTTGTTGACTTTGTTTGAAAGTGTAGCTGGCTAGGTAACCTCTAACTGGCTAGATAACCTCGACAATTACTCTAGACTACACAATTATCTTGGATACAAAGACGGCTATGTAGCCAGCTAAGATCAAACAAATCAAACTGTTGTACTGTAATGAAATGAAATGTAATACTACCTGTGGAGCAAAGCGGAATGCAACTACTCGCTCCAACCCGGAAGTGCGTATCGTAGAGGGAGAGGCAATAGAAGTGTTGTTTCTTGTATTATTGTCTTTTGTGTCTTTAGAGGACTGCTTCACTTCACGTTATAGTCATAACGTTACGCTTGTCATATGATGAACTTCAACTTAAATACGGGATCTTGCTGTCGGACAGTTTTTTTGTATTCTGAAATGCACTCGAACTACGTATCATTTAGTGGCTCCTTATGTTACGCTGGGAAAACAGTTTGTGGGCACAGAAATACTAAATCATTTCAGAGTTTGCTAAATCCACTGATTTTTAACTGAGAGTCATCTTGTAATCAGATGGCGTAGCAGTAAGACGTTTGTTGAAAATGTTATCTTTTTTTGTATATATTGAAATATATTGCAATCTCTTTTTCCATATTTTAATTACATATACCTTCCGGCAACCCGCCTCACCCAATGTGATACAGATCTGTTTTTTTTTTTTTTACACCTTATAGCTAGAACCTCCATCAGAAGCTAGCCATCAGAAGCTAACCAGCTAATTAGCTACTAGCTATTTAGTCATTGTTAGCCACTGCTAGCGGCCTTTACCTTTTTAGCTCAGACACCAGCCGCTTTTAGCCTGGATAGTAGCTGTCAGTCTGCACAGCGCGATATCAACCCTGAGCATATCGGACTGTTTTTCTCCACTACATCACCGTATTCCTGCCGTAAGCTCTGGACCATTACATCAGATAATCGCAGCTGGCTAGCTGCTACCGAGTGGCCCAGCCTCGAAGCTAGCCTTGAGCCAGGCCCATCTCCCGGCCTGCTCAGTGGACTCTATGATCACTCGGCTACACAGCTGATGCCTCCCAGACTCTTCACTAAGACGACTAGAAGCCACTACATCACCGGATTCCTGCCGTAAGCTCTGTACCTTTGCACCGGATTGGCTATAGTGGCTGACGCCCTTGTCCCGAAGCTGGCGCCAGTTAGCCTCGAGCCAGGTGCATCTCCTGGCTAGCAAACAAAATTTCTCCAGCTACAATACCTCTTTTGCCAACTGGCCTGGACCCTTTGTCGACACAGAGCCCCGTCGATCCATCACGACTGGTCTGCCGACGCAATTCCGTCAGATGTGCCCTCAACCGGCCTTTGCCAGACGTCGGTGACACCTTGTCCCGAAGCTAGCACCAGTTAGCCTCGAGCCAGGGCCGGCTCCCGGCTAGCATAGTAACGACTAGCTAAAGGCTTCCCTGGTTCGTATATTGTTGTTCACTGGACCCTATGATCACTTTGCTACATAGCTGATGCCTGCTGGACTGTTCATTAATCACGGTACTCTATTTTGTTTATCTGTCGGCTCCAGCCTCGAACTCAGGCCCTGTGTGTAGTTAACTGACCCTCTCTGCCCGTTCATCGCCATTTTACCTGTTGTTGTTGTCTTAGCTGATTAACTGTTGTCTTACCCGTTGTTGTCTTAGCTAGCTCTCCCAATCAACACCTGTGATTGCTTTATGCCTCGCTTTATTTCTCTCTAATGTCAATATGCCTTGTATACTGTTGTTTAGGGTAGTTATTATTATTTTGTTTTACTGCGGAGCCCCTAGTCCCACTCAACATGCCCCAGGGAACTCTTTTGTCCCACCTCCCACACATGCGGTGACCTCACTTAGCATAACTGGTGCCTCCAGAGACGCAACCTCTCTTATCGTCACCCAATGCCTACGTTTATCTCCACTGTACCCTCACCCTACCATACCCCTGTCTGTACATTATGTCTTGAATATATCCTACCACGCCCAGAAATCTGCACCTTTTATTCTCTGTTCCCAACGCACTAGACGACCAGTTCTGATAGCCTTTAGCCGTACCCTCATCCTACTCCTCTGTTCCTCGGGTGACGTAGAGGTTAACCCAGGCCCTGTGTGTCCCCAGGCGCTCTCATTTGTTGACTTCTGTAACCATAAAAGCCTTGGTTTCATGCATGATAACATCAGAAGCCTCCTCCCTAAGTTTGTTTTACTCACTGCTTTAGCACACTCCACCAACCTTGATGTCCTTGCCGTGTTTGAAACCTGGCTTTGGAAGCCCACCAAAAATTCTGATATCCCCACCTACAACATTTTCCATCAAGATAGAACTGCCAAAGGGGGAGGAGTTGCAATCTACTGCAGAGATGTCCTGCAAAGTTCTATCATATTTTCCAGGTCCATGCCCAAACAGTTAATTAATCTCTCCAGTAATAAGTCTCACTGTTGCCGCCTGTTACAGACCCCCCTCAGCTCCCAGCTATGCCCTGGATACCATATGTGAATTGATTGCCCCTCCCATCTATCTTCAGAGTTAGTTCTCTATCCACCGGATGTGTACCAAACTCACTAAAAGTGGCAGTGATAAAGCCTCTCTTGAAAAAGCCAAACCTTGACCCGGAAAATATAAAAAACTATCGGCCTATATCGAATCTTCCATTCCTCTCAAAGATTTTAGAAAAAGCTGTTGCGCAGCAACTCACTGCCTTTCTGAAGACAAATAATGTATACGAAATGCTTCAGTCTGGTTTTAGACCCCATCATAGCACTGAGACTGCACTTGTGAAGGTGGTAAATGACCTTTTAATGGCGTCAGACCGAGGCTCTGCATCTGTCCTCGTGCTACTAGACCTTAGTGCTGCCTTTGACACCATCGATCACCACATTCTTTTGGAGAGACTGGAAACCCAAATTGGTCTACACGGACAAGTTCTGGCCTGGTTTAGATCTTACCTGTCGGAAAGATATCAGTTTGTCTCTGTGAATGGTCTGTCCTCTGACAAATCAACTGTACATTTCGGTGTTCCTCAAGGTTCCATTTTAGGACCACTATTGTTTTCACTATATATTTTACCTCTTGGGGATGTTATTCGAAAACATAATGTTAACTTTCACTGCTATGCGGATGACACACAGCTGTACATTTCAATGAAACATGGTGAAGCCCCAAAATTGCCCTCGCTAGAAGCCTGTGTTTCAGACATAAGGAAGTGGATGGCTGAAAACTTTCTACTTTTAAACTCGGACAAAACAGAGATGCTTGTTCTAGGTCCCAAGAAACAAAGAGATCTTCTGTTAAATCTGACAATTCATCTTGATGGTTGTAAAGTCGTCTCAAATAAAACTGTGAAGGACCTCGGCGTTACTCTTGACCCTGATCTCTCTTTTGACGAACATATCAAGACTGTTTCAAGGACAGCTTTTTTCCATCTACGTAACATTGCAAAAATCAGAAATTTTCTGTCCAAAAATGATGCAGAAAAATTAATCCATGCATTTGTTACTTCTAGGTTAGACTACTGCAATGCTCTACTTTCCGGCTACCCGGATAAAGCACTAAATAAACTTCAGTTAGTGCTAAATACGGCTGCTAGAATCCTGACTAGAACCAAGAAATTTGATCATATTACTCCAGTGCTAGCTTCCCTACACTGGCTTCCTGTTAAGGCAAGGGCTGATTTCAAGGTTTTACTGTTAACCTATAAAGCGTTACATGGGCTTGCTCCTACCTATCTTTCCGAGTTGGTCCTGCCGTACATACCAATACGTACGCTACGGTCACAAGACGCAGGCCTCCTAATTGTCCCTAGAATTTCTAAGCAAACAGCGGGAGGCAGGGCTTTCTCCTATAGATCTCCATTTTTATGGAACAGTCTGCCTACCCATGTGAGAGACGCAGACTCGGTCTCAACCTTTAAGTCTTTACTGAAGACTTATCTCTTCAGTAGGTCATATGATTGAGTGTAGCCTGGCCCAGGAGTGTGAAGGTGAACGGAAAGGCTCTGGAGCAACGAACCGCCCTTGCTGTCTCTGCCAGGCCGGTTCCCCTCTCTCCACTGGGATTCTCTGCCTCTAACCCTGTTACAGGGGCTGAGTCACTGGCTTGCTGGTGCTCTTTCATGCCGTCCCTAGGAGGGGTGCGTCACTTGAGTGGGTTGAGTTACTGACGTGATCTTCCTGTCTGGGTTGGCGCCCCCCCTTGGTTTGTGCTGTGGTGGAGACCTTTGTGGGCTATACTCGGCCTTGTCTCAGGATTGTAAGTTGGTGGTTGAGGATTTCCCTCTAGTGGTGCGGGGGCTGTGCTTTGGCAAAGTGGGTGGGGTTATATCCTTCCTATTTGGCCCTGTCCGGGGGTTTCTTCGGATGGGGCCACAGTGTCTCCTGACCGCTCCTGTCTCAGCCTCCAGTATTTATGCTGCAGTAGTTTGTGTCGGGGGGCTAGGGTCAGTTGGTTACCTGGAGTACTTCTCCTGTCTTATCCAGTGTCCTGTGTGAATTTAAGTATGCTCTCTCTAATTCTCTCGTTCTCTCTTTCTCTCTGAGAACCTGAGCCCTAGGACCATACGTCAGGACTACCGGGCATGATGACACCTTGCTGTCCCCAGTCCGCCTGGCCTTGCTGCTATTCCAGTTTCAACTGTTCTGCCTGTGGTTACGGAACCCCTACCTGTCCCAGACCTGCTGTTTTCAACTCTTAATGATCGGCTATGAAAAGCCAACTGAGATTTATTCCTGATTATTATTTGACCATGCTTGTCATTTATGAACATTTTGAAAATCTTGGCTCTCTCTAATTTTCTCCTTCTCTCTTTCTTTCTCTCGGAGGACCTGAGCCCTAGGACCATACGTCGGGACTACCGGCCGTGGTGACTCCTTGCTGTCCCCAGTCCGCCTGGCCTTGCTGCTATTCCAGTTTCAACTGTTCTGCCTGCGGTCATGGAACCCCTACCTGTCCCAGACCTGCTGTTTTCAACTCTTAATGATCGGCTATGAAAAGCCAACTGAGATTTATTCCTGATTATTATTTGACCATGCTTGTCATTTATGGAAATTTTGAAAATCTTGGCTCTCTCTAATTTTCTCCTTCTCTCTTTCTTTCTCTCGGAGGACCTGGGCCCTAGGACCATGCGTCGGGACTGCCGCCCGTGGTGACTCCTTGCTGTCCCCAGTCCGCCTGGCCTTGCTGCTATTCCAGTTTCAGCTGTTCTGCCTGCGGTTATGGAACCGCCACCTGTCCCAGACCTGTTGTTTTTCAACTCTTGATGATCGGCTATGAAAAGCCAACTGAAAATTATTCATGATTATTATTTGACCATGCTTGTCACTTATGAACATTTTTGAACATCTTGGCATAGTTCTGTTATAATCTCCACCCGGCACAGCCAGAAGAGGACTGGCCACCCCTCATAGCCTGGTTCCTCTCTAGGTTTCTTCCTAGGTTTTGGCCTTTCTAGGGAGTTTTTCCTAGCCACCGTGCTTCTACACCTGCATTACTAGCTGTTTGGGGTTTTAGGCTGGGTGTCTGTACAGCACTTCGAGATATTAGCTGATGTACGAAGGGCTATATAAAATAAAATTGATTGATTGATTGATTGAGTTCTGTTAGGTGACCTAAACTGGGATATGCTTAACACCCCGGCCTTCCTACAATCCAAGCTAGATGCCCTCAATCTCACACAAATTATCAAGGAACCCACCAGGTACAACCCTAAATCCGTAAATATGGGCACCCTCATAGATATCCTGACCAACTTGCCCTCCAAATACACCTCTGCTGTTTTCAATCAGGATCTCAGCGATCACTGCCTCATTGCCTGCATCCGTTATGGGTCCGCGGTCAAACGACCACCCCTCATCACTGTCAAGCGCTCCCTAAAACACCTCTGCAAGCAGGCCTTTCTTATCGACCTGGCCCGGATATCCTGGAAGGATATTGACCTCATCCCGTCAGTAGGGGATGCCTGGTTGTTATTTAATTGTAATTTACTCACCACCTTAAATAAGTATGCCCCTTTCAAAAAATGTAGAACTAAGAACAGATATAGCCCTTGGTTAACTCCAGACCTGACTGCCCTCGACCAGCACAAAAACATCCTGTGGCGTACTGCACTAACAGCTCCCCACCCCCCGCAGCTACTTCCCCAGCTTCTCCTTCACCCAAATCCAGATAGCTGATGTTCTGAAAGAGTTGCAAAACCTGGACCTTTAGAAATCAGGTGGGCTAGACAATCTGGACCCTCTCTTTCTAAAATTATCCGCCGCCATTGTGGCTACCCCTATTACTAGTCTGTTCAACCTCTCTTTCGTATCGTCCGAGATTCCTAAAGATTGGAACGCTTCCATGGTCATCCCCCTCTTCAAAGGGGGTTACACTCTAGACCCAAACTATTACAGACCTATTTCCATCCTGCCCTGCGTTTCAAAAGTCTTCGAAAGTCAAGTTAACAAACAGATCACTGACCATTTTGAATCCCACCGTACCTTCTCCGCTGTGCAATCCAGTTTGAGCTGGTCACGGGTGCACCTCAGTCACGCTCAAGGTACTAAACGATATCGATAAAAGACAGTACTGTGCAGCCGTTTTCATCAACCTGGCCAAGGCTTTCGACTGTCAATCACCGTATTCTTATCGGCAGACTCAACAGCCTTCGTTTTTCAAATGACTGACTCGCCTGGTTCACCAACTACTTCTCAGACAGAGTTCAGTGTGTCAAATCGGAGGGCCTGTTATCCGGACCTCTGGCAGTCTCTATGGAGGTACCACAGGGTTCAATTCTCGGACCGACTCTTTTCTCTGTATATACCAACAATGTTGCTCTTGCTGCGGGTGATTCCTTGATCCACCTCTACGCAGACGACACCATTCTGAATACATCTGGCCCTTTGGACATTGTGTTAACCTCTCTGGGGTAGGTGGGACGCAATCGTCCCACCTGGCCAATAGCCAGGGAAAATGCAGAGCGCCAAATTCAAAATAAAATACTATAAAAATCTAACTTACATTAAATCACACATGTAAGATACCAAATTAAAGCTACACCCATTGTGATTCCAGCCAACATGTCAGATTTCAAAAAGGCTTTTCGGCGAAAGCATAAGATGCCATTATCTGATGATAGCACAACAGTAAACAAAGAGAGTAGCATATTTCAACACTGCAGGCACGACACAAAAGGCACGACACAAAACGCA
The DNA here is from genome assembly GCF_045679555.1 of Salvelinus alpinus. Classification (NCBI taxonomy): domain Eukaryota; kingdom Metazoa; phylum Chordata; class Actinopteri; order Salmoniformes; family Salmonidae; genus Salvelinus; species Salvelinus alpinus. The sequence continues at coordinate 2,967,915 of NW_027255981.1, forward strand.
GAAATAAAAATATAATTCATGCCTTATCGATTAATTCCGTCGATATACAGCGGGGCAAAAAAGTATTTAGTCAGCCACCAATTGTGCAAGTTCTCCCACTTAAAAAGATGAGAGAGGCCTGTAATTTTCATCATAGGTACACTTCAACTATGACAGACAAAATGAGGGAAAAAATCCAGAAAATCACATTGTAGGATTTTTTATGAATTTATTTGCAAATTATGGTGGAAAATAAGTATTTGGTCCATAACAAAAGTTTATCTCAATACTTTGTTATATACCCTTTGTTGGCAATGACAGAGGTCAAACGTTTTCTGCAAGTCTTCACAAGGTTTTCACACACTGTTGCTGGTATTTTGGCCCATTCCTCCATGCAGATCTCCTCTAGAGCAGTGATGTTTTGGGGCTGTTGCTGGGCAACACAGACTTTCAACTCCCTCCAAAGATTTTCTATGGGGTTGAGATCTGGAGACTGGCTAGGCCACTCCAGGACCTTGAAATGCTTCTTACGAAGCCACTCCTTCCTTACAGAAGCCACTCCTGTGTTTGGGATCATTGTCATGCTGAAAGACCCAGCCACGTTTCATCTTCAATGCCCTTGCTGATGGAAGGAGGTTTTCACTCAAAATCTCACGATACATGGCCCCATTCATTCTGTCCTTTACACGGATCAGTCGTCCTGGTCCCTTTGCAGAAAAACAGCCCCAAAGCATGATGTTTCCACCCCCATGCTTCACAGTAGGTATGGTGTTCTTTGGATGCAACTCAGCATTCTTTGTCCTCCAAACACGACGAGTTGAGTTTTTACCAAAAAGTTATATTTTGGTTTCATCTGACCATATGACATTCTCCCAATCTTCTTCTGGATCATCCAAATGCTCTCTAGCAAACTTCAGACGGGCCTGGACATGTACTGACTTAAGCAGGGGGACACGTCTGGCACTGCAGGATTTGAGTCCCTGGCGGCGTAGTGTGTTACTGATGGTAGGCTTTGTTACTTTGGTCCCAGCTCTCTGCAGGTCATTCACTAGGTCCCCCCGTGTGGTTCTGGGATTTTTGCTAACCGTTCTTGTGATCATTTTGACCCCACGGGGTGAGATCTTGCGTGGAGCCCCAGATCGAGGGAGATTATCAGTGGTCTTGTATGTCTTCCATTTCCTAATAATTGCTCCCACAGTTGATTTCTTCAAACCAAGCTGCTTACCTATTGCAGATTCAGTCTTCCCAGCCTGGTGCAGGTCTACAATTTTGTTTCTGGCGTCCTTTGACAGCTCTTTGGTCTTGGCCATAGTGGAGTTTGGAGTGTGACTGAGGTTGTGGACAGGTGTCTTTTATACTGATAACAAGTTCAAACAGGTGCCATTAATACAGGTAACGAGTGGAGGACTTCTCTTAAAGAAGAAGTTACAGGTCTGTGAGAGCCAGAAATCTTGTTTGTTTGTAGGTGACCAAATACTTATTTTCCACCATAATTTGCAAATAAATTCATAAAAAATCCTACAATGTGATTCTCTGGATTTTTTCCCCTCATTTTGTCTGTCATAGTTGAAGTGTACCTATGATGACAATTACAGGCCTCTCTCATCTTTTTAAGTGGGAGAACTTGCACAATTGGTGGCTGACTAAATACTTTTTTGCCCCACTGTATATCCAAAATGTCCATTTATTTGGCGCGTTTCATCCAGAAAAACACAGCTTCCAACTTGCGCAACGTCACTACAAAATATCTCAAAAGCTACATATAAACTTTACCAAAACATTTCAAACTACTTTTGTAATACAACGTTAGGTATTTTTAAACGTTAATAATCGATCAAATTGAAGACGGGATGATCTGTGTTCAATATCAAATCTGCAGACGTGTTGCTGTGCGTTTTGTTGCTGTGCGTTTTGCTGCCAACTTTACTTTACTTTGCTAGCTGACAACTTTACGTTTTTTGTTTTGTTTTTGTTTTAATTACCGTTTATATTTTTAGTTTTTCCATCGCAACTTTTTTCCCTCATTCAACTTTTTCACTCCGGACGCTTTATCTGGACATGGTTCGTCAACACCTTCAACAGCCGAAGCTAAGTAGTAACATTAACATGATGTCTTCTAATTGCAGTCGCTGTACTCATAATATACAGGAGAACGATCGCCTTACGGCGAGAATAGCTGTGCTACAAGCCCAGCTTCAGACGCAATCGTTAGGCAAGGGTAATTTCAGTGTAGGAAAGGAAGAAACAGCGTCTGTGCCACCAGTAAGTACAGATAGTAACGTTAGTATAAATCCCCCCGCACAGTCCCCGCAGCCGGACAACTTTCTCATGGCTTCTGGAGGGAAATGCTGTAGGAATGCTCAACCGGTGTCGCTCATTCAGCCGACAGAAACTTTCAACCGGTTCTCCCCATTATGTAGCGAGTCGGAGTCTGAGTCTGAGTCTTCTCTTGTCTCTACTCCTCCCGTTACGGGGTCTGAGACGCCGAAGGCTCCCACCATTAGCTCTGACAAATTGAAAACCCTAGTCATTGGCGACTCCATTACCCGCAGTATTAGACTTAAAGCGAATCACCCAGCGATCATACACTGTTTACCAGGGGGCAGGGCTACCGACGTTAAGGCTAATCTAAAGATGGTGCTGGCTAAAGCTAAATCTGGCGAGTGTAGAGAGTATAGAGATATTGTTATCCACGTCGGCACCAACGATGTTAGGATGAAACAGTCAGAGGTCACCAAGTGCAACATAGCTTCAGCGTGTAAATCAGCTAGAAAGATGTGTCGGCATCGAGTAATTGTCTCTGGCCCCCTCCCAGTTAGGGGGAGTGACGAGCTCTACAGCAGAGTCTCAGCACTAAATCGCTGGTTGAAAACTGTTTTCTGCCCCTCCCAAAAGATAGAATTTGTAGATAATTGGCCCTCTTTCTGGGACTCACCCACAAACAGGACCAAGCCTGACCTGCTGAGGAGTGACGGACTCCATCCTAGCTGGAGGGGTGCTCTCATCTTATCTACCAACATAGATAGGGCTCTAACTCCTCTAGCCCCACAATGAAATAGGGTGCAGGCCAGGCAGCAGGCTGTTAGCCAACCTGCCAGCTTAGTGGAGTCTGCCAATAGCACAGTCAGTGTAGTCAGCTCAGCCATACCCATTGAGACTGTGTCTGTGCCTCGACCTAGGTTGGGCAAAACTAAACATGGCGGTGTTCGCCTTAGCAATCTTATTAGGATAAAGACCTCCTCCATTCCTGCCATTATTGAAAGAGATCGTGATACCTCACATCTCAAAATAGGGTTACTTAATGTTAGATCCCTCACTTCAAAGGCAGTCATAGTCAATGAACTAATCACTGATCATAATCTTGATGTGATTGGCCTGACTGAAACATGGCTTAAGCCTGATGAATTTACTGTGTTAAATGAGGCCTCACCTCCTGGTTACACTAGTGACCATATCCCCCGTGCATCCCGCAAAGGCGGAGGTGTTGCTAACATTTACGATAGCAAATTTCAATTTACAAAAAAAAAAATGGCGTTTTCGTCTTTTGAGCTTCTAGTCATGAAATCTATGCAGCCTACTCATTCACTTTTTATAGCTACTGTTTACAGGCCTCCTGGGCCATATACAGCGTTCCTCTCTGAGTTTCCTGAATTCCTATCAGACCTTGTAGTCATAGCAGATCATATTCTAATTTTTGGTGATTTTAATATTCACATGGAGAAGTCCACAGACCCACTCCAAAAGTCTTTCGGAGCCATCATCGACTCAGTGGGTTTTGTCCAACATGTCTCTGGACCTACTCACTGCCACAGTCATACTCTGGACCTAGTTTTGTCCCATGGAATAAATGTTGTAGATCTTAATGTTTTTCCACATAATCCTGGACTATCGGACCACCATTTTATTACGTTTGCAATCGCAACAAATAATCTGCTCAGACCCCAACCTGAGCAGATTGTCTCAGCCTCCAGTATTTATGCTGCAGTAGTTTATGTGTCGGGGGGCTGGGGTCAGTTGGTTACCTGGAGTACTTCTCCTGTTTTATCCAGTGTCCTGTGTGAATTTAAGTATGCTCTCTCTAATTCTCTCGTTCTCTCTTTCTCTCTGAGAACCTGAGCCCTAGGACCATACGTCAGGACTACCGGGCATGATGACACCTTGCTGTCCCCAGTCCGCCTGGCCTTGCTGCTATTCCAGTTTCAACTGTTCTGCCTGCGGTTACGGAACCCCTACCTGTCCCAGACCTGCTGTTTTCAACTCTTAATGATCGGCTATGAAAAGCCAACTGAGATTTATTCCTGATTATTATTTGACCATGCTTGTCATTTATGAACATTTTGAAAATCTTGGCTCTCTCTAATTTTCTCCTTCTCTCTTTCTTTCTCTCGGAGGACCTGAGCCCTAGGACCATACGTCGGGAATACCGCCCGTGGTGACTCCTTGCTGTCCGCCTGGCCTTGCTGCTATTCCAGTTTCAACTGTTCTGCCTGCGGTTATGGAACCCCTACCTGTCCCAGACCTGCTGTTTTCAACTCTTAATGATCGGCTATGAAAAGCCAACTGAGATTTATTCCTGATTATTATTTGACCATGCTTGTCATTTATGAACATTTTGAAAATCTTGGCTCTCTCTAATTTTCTCCTTCTCTCTTTCTTTCTCTCGGAGGACCTGGGCCCTAGGACCATGCGTCGGGACTGCCGCCCGTGGTGACTCCTTGCTGTCCGCCTGGCCTTGCTGCTATTCCAGTTTCAGCTGTTCTGCCTGCGGTTATGGAACCGCCACCTGTCCCAGACCTGTTGTTTTTCAACTCTTGATGATCGGCTATGAAAAGCCAACTGAAAATTATTCATGATTATTATTTGACCATGCTTGTCACTTATGAACATTTTTGAACATCTTGGCATAGTTCTGTTATAATCTCCACCCGGCACAGCCAGAAGAGGACTGGCCACCCCTCATAGCCTGGTTCCTCTCTAGGTTTCTTCCTAGGTTTTGGCCTTTCTAGGGAGTTTTTCCTAGCCACCGTGCTTCTACACCTGCATTACTAGCTGTTTTGGGGTTTTAGGCTGGGTGTCTGTACAGCACTTCGAGATATTAGCTGATGTACGAAGGGCTATATAAAATAAAATTGATTGATTGATTGAATACAAAAAGAAAACAAACTGACGCAACTTTTCTCGTAATGTGCCTCTCTCAAACAATTCACTTCATGTGACTGTCATTCAAGATGGCCGTACTTCTTCATTACACAAAGGAATAACCTCAACCAATTTCTAAGGCCCGGTGACCTCCAGTGGAAGCAGTAGGAACTGCAAACAAGTCCCTTAGAAATCTGGCTTCCCAATGAAAACACATTGAAAAGACAGTGACCTCAACAACAACAAAAAATCTGAATGGTTTGTCCTCGGGGTTTTGCCTGCTATATAAGTTCTGTTATACTCACAGACATGATTCAAAATGTTTTAGAAACTTCAGTGTGTTTTCTATCCAAATATACTAATAATATGCATATCTTATATTCTGGGGATGAGTAGCAGGCAGTTGAATTTGGGCATGCTATTTATCCAAAAGTGGAAATGCTGCCCCCTACCCCGAAGAAGTTAACAAACCTCCAAACGAGCTTCAATGCCATACAACACTCCTTCCGTGACCTCCAACTGCTCTTAAACGCTAGTAAAACTGTGTGCTCTTCAACCTATCGCTGCCCGCACCCGCCTGTCCAGCATCACTACTCTGGACGTTTCTGACTTAGAGCATGTGGACAACTATAAATACCTAGGTGTCTGGCTAGACTGTAAACTCTCCTTCCAGACTCACATTAAGCATCTCCAATCCAAAATTAAATATAGAATCGGCTACCTATTTCGCAGTAAAGCCTCCTTCACTCACGCTGCCAAACATACCCTCGTAAAACTGACTATCCTACTGATCCTTGACTTCGGTGATGTCATTTGCAAAATAGCCTCCAACACTCTACTCAGCAAGCTGGATGCAGTCTATCACAGTGCCATCCGTTTTGTCACCAAAACCCCATATACTACCCACCACTGCAACCTTGTATGCTGTCATTTGGCTGGCCCACACTACGTATTTGTCACCAAACCCACTGTCTCCAGGTCATCTATAAGTCTTTGCTAGGCCGCCTTAACTCAGCTCACTGGTCACCATAGCAACACCCACCCATAGCACGCGCTCCAGGAGGTATATCTCACTGGTCATCCCCAAAGTCAACACCTCTTTGGCCGCCTTTCCTTCCAGTTCTCTGCTGCCAATGACTGGAACGAATTGCAAAAATCGCTGAAGACTTATATCTCCCTCACTAACTTTAAGCATCAGCTGAGCAGCTTACCGATTGCTGCAGCTGTACACAGCCCATCTGTAAATAGCCCATCCAACTGCCTACCTCATCCCCATGTTTTTTACTTTTTTTTGCTCTTTTGCACCCCAGTATTTCTATATGCACATCATCATCTGCACATCTATCACTCCAGTGTTAAATTGTAATTAATTCGCTACTATGGCCTATTTATTTCCTTACGTCCGTACTCCATTTGCACACACTGTATATAGATTTTTCTATTGTGTTATTGACTGTACGTTTGTTTATCCCATGTGTAAATCTGATGTTTTTTTGTCGCACTGCTTTGCTTTATCTTGGCCAGGTCGCAGTTGTAAATGAGAACTTGTTCTCGACTGGCCTACCTAATGAAATAAAACAAATATCGTAACTTTATTGACAGCACCCAAATTAATACTGTCATTAACGCGGTTCTTCAATAATTACACAATTCTTAATACTGTAGCTGTTTAGTTAGTCACATAATCAACTATCATCAGCTGATCCAGGAAATAATTTTTTGAATGCCAGTCAAATGACAAACATCATGACATGCATCAACAACCAAAGTTCTTCTTCATTCATTACTCTGGTAAAGACAGTTATGCCGTGCTCCACGTTGGATCCATCATCCCTAACAAATTGATGTTTATAATGTTATTGTCTGCTTGATTTATAGTAGGGTCTCGTTAGTCTGTTTGGACACAGAGATACTTAGCTCATAATGTGTAGAGAACTGTTACTTGATGGATAGGCTATTGTACAAAACACAGAGCTATTTTCCTATATTTGTTAGGTGTAATTAATGGTCCTACAAGAGGTCTATGTTATTGTTAGGTAAAGTTATGGGCCAATTTGGCAAACAGTGTACAAACCCTCATTGTCAGGCTGATGAAAAAGCCAAAGAGCATTTTACTGGTTGAAGTGTTTTTTAAGTTCAAAGCGGTTGATTTGCGATGATGACACAAACATTAAATTAAGCAGGACATTCAAACGAATCTTACAATTATAATCCAAAGTAGTGTGAAATGTACTCATTAGCAACCTGGAAATGGAGGTTACTCCCCTGAGTTTTCCCCTATTCACATTCAGAATACTTTGTGAAAACTAAAATCTTTGCTCACCATTTTTGCTCCAGGCAGATATACTACATCCATAACTATCGGTTTCCTCATTAGCAGGGAGGTGTTTCTGCAATCAAATTGTGTGTGCATCGCCCTCATGCCGCAATTTTATTAAACACAGAAAGGGGCCTATATTGGAGACCAAAAGTCGTCTGGCACACTGCTTAGTTTCAACAACATGAATATTTTATTTCTAGTCTACAATCTTAGATGTAACTACTAATGTGAAAACAAGACAATATGACTATTCTTGCTCATTTTAAGACAAATGTCAATTAATGTACAACATCATGGCTACGCTGTTGGCATCACTTTTACAGTGGATTTCAGCTGTTGTGGGCCTTTAACCATCTGTATGACTTTGTCATTCACACAGGAGAAAGACGTGACTATCGTGGATCCTCTGGGGAGCCTCAACAACCTCATGATGCTGACGAGGCAGAGAAGAGTCTCTCCAGATCAGAACTCCTCAAGAAACACCAGCAGAGACCCTCAGGGAAGATAATTCACCACTCTGACTGTGGGAAGAGATTCACCTCATCAGCAGGCATTCAAATTCATCAGAGAATCCACACAGTAGAGAAACCTTATTGCTGTACTCAATGTGGGAAGAGTTTTTATACATCTAGCCATCTTATTGTACACCAGAGAATACACACAGGAGAGAAACCTTATAGCTGTGATCAATGTGGGAAGAGTTTTATTCAGCTAAGCAACCTGATATCACACCAGAGAATACACACAGGAGAGAAACTTTATAGCTGTGATCAATGTGGGAAGAGTTTTACTCATGTAAGCACCCTGATATCACATCGGAGAATACACACAGGAGAGAAACCGTTTAGCTGTGATGAATGTGGGAAGAGTTTTGCTAGGTCACGCAATCTGACTGTTCACCAGAGAACACACACAGGAGAGAAACCTTATAGCTGTACTCAATGTGGGAAGAGTTATACTCATTCAACCAGCCTGATATCACACCAGAGGACACACACAGGAGAGAAACCTTACATCTGTGATCAATGTGGGAAGAGTCTTACAAAGCTAAGCAACCTGATATCACACCAGAGAATACACACAGGAGAGAAACCCTATAGCTGTACTCAATGTGGGAAGTTTTTTTTTTTTTACATCTAGCCATCTGAAGATACACCAGAGAAGACACACAGGAGAGAAATCTTATAGCTGTACTGTATGTGGGAAGAGTTTTGTTCAATCTGGGGGATTGAAGATACACCAGAGAACACACACAGGAGAGAAACCTTATAGCTGTAGTCAATGTGGGAAGAGTTTTGTTACATCTGGGGAACTGACTGTACACCAGAGAACACACACAGGAGAGAAACCCTATAGCTGTACTCAATGTGGGAAGAGTTTTGTTCAAGCTAGCCATCTGAAGATACACCAGATAACACACACAGGAGAGAAATCTTATAGCTGTGATCAATGTGGGAAGAGATACTCTGAAAAAAGATCTCTTATCAAACATCAGAAAATACATACATGAAGGAGTTGTTTCATGATATCAATGAAATAATGTCACAATGTAGAATGTTTTAACATTGTAGTAGGAGTATTTTAATGATGTCACAATGTAGAACCCTAAACGTTTGTCCCCTGTTCTATTGATTTCAACATGATATGGATATTGGCCTCAGGGGGAAAATCCATGCTCTGAAATGGAAGAGTACTATTTATGAGATTTAACAAAAAGGGACTAACAAAAAAAGAGTCGTTACACTTACCATGTTGGTGACACACTTGAATCAAAATGCAACACTTCAAAATGTGGTAAGCTGTTTTCTACAAATTGTCCTCTAACCAGGGATGTACACATTACTCCCAGATTCCGTGTGGTTTTTGAGCTGTTAGTTTTAACAGGACGTGCAACCTCATCTCCCTCCTTTCAGCACAATTGATTTCAACGAGTTATGACAAATAAGTCTTGCGTTCCTTTGTTTAGTGACCCCTAAATTTAAATGTATCACTCCCAAATGTAGCGTACAACCTGATTTCCCCCCTAATCGATATCAGTGATTTATTGCTACTTGTCAAAACAAGAGTGTTTCTGGTGCTTGTGCAGTTTAAAGAATACAGGTAATATGATTGTTGCAGATGTTTGTGTTTTATTATTCCACTAAAATCAGTTCTAGAAGCTAGTGAGTTTTAGGATTCTATAGAAAGAAAAATAAGTAAAATAATAATACGATTGTATATTATTATTTAGAAGAAAAAAAAAATCTTGTTTTTAATCGTTGACAGCCAGTAGACACTATGTTTATATTGTAGAAGGTGAAGCATTGTAGTTGATTATATTGAGAAATGGAAGTTGATTTCTGTTGGTGGTGAGCAAACCTGTCCAACTAAAATATAGGATATATTTGTTGTCTTAAGGGGGAAGGTGTTACAGGCTTTGGTTTTTCCATTTATATTTTGAGGTTGGACTTTAGCACGTATAGCTCGTTATCACGTAGGGCGCACCGACTGGTGTCATCTCGTTAGTGGGAAGGTGTTTCACCTGAGCTGGCCCAGGTTCTATTTAAGAGTGTCTGGCCCAGTGCTCCAGTTGTCTTGATAGATGTGGAGAGTCAACACCTTTAGTTGCTCCACCTTTCTGGTTTGCTTCCTGTCTTTAAGTTTGTTGTGGGTTTTTCTTTAGTTTGCCTCTTCTTGGGCAGATTTAGTGGGTCTCATGGTGGGTGTCTTTTAGGTCCCAGTTGTTGTTACTAGTCAATTTTCAGTGGACACCCCTATAGTGACTTTCAGAGCCACTCTTAAAAAAAACAAGCTTGAATTTTGGGATGGATATTGCATCCAATTAATATTTTAATCAATGGCATTTCCTTTGGGTGCTCATTAGTCTTTCAGTTGTTAGTATTCTGTTTGTTGTGTACTAAATATTTCATTTTTTATTTGTTATTTCCTTTGAAGCCATTGTTTTGCATCCATGTCTGAAATGTGCTGTATAAATAAAGCTTGATTTGATTTCAACAAATGAACCCAATGACTGACCAATCAACAGACTCTTGGTCCCTCTTAGTATTTGTTAATGAATAGAATACAGTATATACATATGAGATGAGTAATACATAGACTAATATACAGTAGAATAGGATAGAATACAGTATGTACATATGCGATGAGTAATACATAGACTAAGATACAGTAGAATAGGATAGAATACAGTATATACATATGAGATGAGTAATACATAGACTAATATACAGTAGGATAGAATACAGTATGTACATATGCGATGAGTAATACATAGACTAAGATACAGTAGAATAGGATAGAATACAGTATATACATATGAGATGAGTAATACATACTGATACAGTAGAATAGGATAGAATACAGTATATACATATGAGATGACTAAGATACAGTAGTATAGGATAGAATACAGTATATACATATGAGATGAGTAATGCATAGACAGATACAGTACAGTATATACATATGAGATGAGTGATACAGTAGAATAGGATACAGCATATACATATTAGATGAGTAATACATAGACTAAGATACAGTAGAATACAGTATATACATATGAGATGAGTAATGCCAGATATGGAAATATTATTAAAGTGACTAGTATTCCATTCCTTAAAGTGGCCAATGATTTCAAGTCTGTGTATGTAGGCAGCAGCCTCTCTGTGTTAGTGATGGATATTTAACAGTCCGATGGCCTTGAGATTGAAAAACAGCTTCTGTCTCTCGGTCCCAGCTTTAAAGCACCTGTACTGACATCGCCTTCTGGATGATAGCGGACTGAACAGGCAGTGGCTCGGGTAATAACAAAGAACAAATGTGTGTGCCTGAGGGGAAATTCACTTTATAACGGCCAAAAGGGGTGAGAAATTACACCAATATCAGTGGACAATTTGCACTAATGTAAATAAACATGGTTGATGGAACATATTCCCTTTTGCTGACGTGATGAACCGCTAAGGGGACACAAATATTTGCCATCTAAACCACGTGTGACCTCTCACCTCTCTGGCTGTAGAAGTGTTCTTCCTAACCAGTCCCTCAACAGCTCTCTGACTGAGCTCCAACCTCACTGGGTCTTCAGAGGAGAGGAAGGCTGAGGAGGGATGGAAGGATGAATGGATCAGTCAGTCAATAAAGTGTAGAGCTGCTGTCTGACAAAATCACTATTTTAGTAGTTCATTAAAGTAAATAAGGCTTTCTGACGCTGAATACCAACTATCAATCACTTAGATCATGTATTTTCAGGTAGAGATACATCCTTGGGACGTCCCTAGCCCGTTGAAGTTGACATTTAAAATGGCTAAGGTTAGGGGTTAAAGTTAGGGTTTAGGGTAGAGATGTCCCAAGGATCCCAGATAGCACTGACCATTGTGCATTCTTCTGTCTCTTTTACATAGCAGGTGATGGGTTCTGACTTCTGAACTTGAAAATATTAAATATCCTTATTATGTGAAATTGAATGAAACAATAATGTATGTTGATGCTAATATGATGTACAATATTCCATGATGTTTCTATATGATAACAATAGCGTAATATATTTAATTTGCCATATATTATTTTTTAACAGTTTCACTAATACATTTTTATTAACTTAATTATTATGATTCAACATCAGTTCACCGTCTCACCTCATACTGTATTGGAGCAGCAGCAGCTGACTGCCCAGTTCAACGTCAGTTCACCGTCTCACCTCATACTGTATTGGAGCAGCAGCAGCTGACTGCCCAGTTCAACGTCAGTTCACCGTCTCACCTCATACTGTATTGGAGCAGCAGCAGCTGACTGCCCGGTTCAACGTCAGTTCACCGTCTCACCTCATACTGTATTGGAGCAGCAGCAGCTGACTGCCCAGTTCAACGTCGGTTCACCGTCTCACCTCATACTGTATTGGAGCAGCAGCAGCTGACTGCCCAGTTCAACATCAGTTCACCGTCTCATCTCATACTGTATTGGAGCAGCAGCAGCTGACTGCCCAGTTCAACATCAGTTCACCGTCTCACCTCATACTGTATTGGAGCAGCAGCAGCTGACTGCCCAGTTCAACATCAGTTCACCGTCTCATCTCATACTGTATTGGAGCAGCAGCAGCTGACTGCCCAGTTCAACATCAGTTCACCGTCTCACCTCATACTGTATTTCATGTAATTTAATCTAGGTATGTTTCACCTTTAATGTAATCTAGGTATGTTTTGCCTTTAATGTAATGTAATCTAGGTATGTTTTGCCTTTAATGTAATGGAATCTAGGTATGTTTCACCTTTAATGTAATGGAATCTAGGTATGTTTTGCCTTTAATGTAATGGAATCTAGTTATGTTTTGTCTTTAATGTAATGGAATCTAGGTATGTTTTGCCTTTAATGTAATACAATCTAGGTATGTTTTGCCTTTAATGTAATGGAATCTAGGTATGCTTTGCCTTTAATGTAATGGAGTCTAGGTATGTTTTGCCTTTAATGTAATGGAATCTAGGTATGTTTTGCCTTTAATGTAATGGAATCTAGGTATGTTTTGCCTTTAATGTAATGGAATCTAGGTATGTTTAATGTAATGGAATCTAGGTATGTTTAATGTAATGGAATCTAGGTATGTTTAATGGCATGGAATCTAGGTATGTTTAATGTGATGGAGTAAAAATAATTGTCTGAGATCTAAGACATCTCGGTGCTCAAAGCGTCACATGGAACAACAGTAACCATAGTAACACAGTGGATAACATTCACAACATGGAACAACAGTAACCATAGTAACACATTGGATAACATTCAAGGCTACAGACTTACTTACAAGCCCTTAACCAAAAATAAGTCAAGAAAAATAAGTGTTAAGTAAAAAAATACAAAATAAAAGTAACAAATAATTAAACAGCAGCATTAAAATAACAATAGCAAGGCTATATACAGGGAGTACCGGTACAGAGTCAATGTACGGGGGCACCGGTTAGTCGAGGTAATATGTACATGTAGGTAGAGTTATAAATGCCTATAAATGTTAAACTGTTGTAACCCATCAGAACCCAAAATATAAGCTTTTTTTACTCCGTATAAACACAGAATAAAAGGAGCAAGCAGGTATGATTTTCTCTTTCATTTTGAGCCTACGGGAAGAAGGCACCAGAACCTACCGGGCTAACGCGTTTCCACTAGATAACACAACCACAAAGTGCATGAAAGCATGAGGTGTGGCTAACGTTTGCACACTTTCGCTAGCTACCAAGCTAGCATACAAACTCGGTTTCACAAAGTAGATCCTCCATATGATGTTGAGAAATAGTGCATTGTGGGTAGTGTAGAAGACCCCTCTTTTACGCTGCTGCTACTCTCTGTTTATTATCTATGAGTCACTTTAAGTGATTTCTTCAAGAAACAACTGCTGATTGCCCCTTTAAGACTACATACTGGGCTAATCTAATAGGAGATATTGAGGACTACAGTATCAGGCATTGTCATTTGGATGCATTTGATCAATTGTTAACGTTTTGTTGATGGTCCACTCTTGATGTTCTACATGTTACAGTGAAGCTTCAGCCATTCCTACAGAACAACATTAAAGTGTAGAACCCCTTTACTGCATATTGGTTCAACGACTGCAGAGACGGTACTTACTGGTGTTAAACAGATCTCCAACCTCCTCCTCTTCCTCCAATGTGACAGTCATCTCCCCCTCCTCCTCTTTCACTCCAAAAACTGCATCCTCCTCTTTCTCTCCTCCTCTTCTTTTACTGTAACATCCTCCTCCTTTTTCACTCTGAACGCATCTTCCTCTTCTTTCACTGTAACGTCTTTCTCTTCTTCTTTCACGGTAACAGCCTCACCCTCTACTTGTTTTTGTATTGTAACAGCCTCCTCTTCGTCCTCCTCTTTCACGAAAGCTTCTTTCTCCGTCCAGCAGACCACCTCTTCTTTAGCAGGAGGAGAGTAATTTAGTGAACTCATGGTCGGAGATGTTAGCTAGCTAGCATTGGTGACTAGCCTAGTTCTAAGCTAACTTAGCAAACCAGCTAGCTGACAAACAACGTAAATATATAATTAAATGGGCCAACAAGTACATACGACAGAAGTGTGTTTAATACACAGCGCCTAATATACACCAACACATTGTAAAGAGCGTGAATGCTGTAGCTATGTTTGCTCGAATGCTACCGAGGTGTCTGACTAGCTGTTGTTGTTGAAGGAGCGCCCCGTCCACTAGATTGGACGTCACACTGGCAGCATCGCCTGAACCTAAAAGAAGCAAATCGCCATCTGCTGACTGGAGTGGGCAACGCAGTTGAGGAACCAAACGTTTATTTTTCATTTATTTAATAAAAGTTTATTATTATATTAAGTCGTTCAAAGTGAAGCGTGTGTTGATTGATTCGTGTTTAATGAGTGAGAATTTAAAACAAACTTTACACCCACTACACATTTGCATTGAACCATACTTCTGACATGGATCATTTTGACCCCAGAGGCATATCTTTTATCATAGCCAAAATGTGGGTTATTCAATCTTTCCAATTTTTCATGACTTTGTCAATCAACTTGTTCTTAATGAATATAAATTCATGGTTTTGTGTTTCTGTATCAATATGGACTTTTAACAAATTCAAATCCTTTGGAGTCATGTTGACCCCAACCAAAAGCACATTTGATAAAAATGACGTTTATTTCAAATCAAAATCACATTTTATTGGTCACTTACACGTGTTTAGTAGATGTTATTGCGGGTGTAGTGAAATGCTTGTATTTCTAGCTCCGACAGTGTAGTAATATCTAACAAGTGATATCTAACAATTTCACAACATATAACCAATACACACACACATCTAAGTTTTTGAATCTAAGTTTCTCTGTAGACATGATCCATCCCACCAGAGGGTAGAGGGGCTCCTGTATCAGTGGTTTTGACCAGAAAGACACCTGCAAATACACAATATAGTGCCTCCCATGCACTCTCCTAAGATTGGACTTTTCTATACCAAGTATCGGGTATACAAAACTGCCAATGGTAGAAAATTCTGCCAGAGGTAGAAAACTCTGCCAGTGGTATACAGTGCATTCGTTAAGTATTCAGACACCTTCCTTTTTTCCACATTTTGTTACGTTACAGCCTTATTCTAAAATTGAATAATTTCCCCCCCTCATCATTCTACACACAATACCCCATAATGACAAACCAAAAACAGTTTTTATTTTTTTACATTTTTGCAAATGTATTTACTTAAGTATTCAGACCCTTTACTATGAGACTCGAAATTGAGCTCAGATGCATCCTGATTCCATTGATCATCCTTGAGATGTTTCTACAACTTGATTGGAGTCCACTTGTGGTAAATTCAATTGATTAGACATGATTTGGAAAGGCACACACCTGTCTATATAAGGTCACACAGATTACATTGCATGTCAGAGCAAAAACCAAGCAATGAGGTCAAAGGAATTGTCCATAGAGCTCTGAGACAGGATTGTGTCGAGGCACAGATCTGGGGAAAGGTATCAAAAAATGTCTTCAGCATTGAAGTTCCCCAAGAACACAGTGGCCTCCATCATTCTTAAATGGAAGAAGTTTGGAACCACCAAGACTCTTCCTAGAGCTGGCCGCCCGGCCAAACTGCGAAATCGGGGGAGAAGGGCCTTGGTCAAGGAGGTGAACAAGAACCCGATGTTCACTCTGACAGAGCTCCAGAGTTCCTCTGTGGAGATGGGAGAACCACCCAGAAGGACAACTATCTCTGCAGCACTCCACCAATCAGGCCTTAATGTAGCAATGATTAAATTGTCAATATTTATTTCAATGGACAATTCTGTGAACTGTTCTGTGAAAGCTGTCGGCTAGAGATGACATGCAGGAGCTTGCAGGGATTTGTAGTCTTGCATGTCATCTACTTTGATGCTAATTAGCATTTTAGAATCCGAGAGTAAAGAGACACAAATATATTGATACAAGTAATTGTATTTATTATGGATCCCCATTAGTTCCTGCCAAGGCAGCAGCTACTCTTCCTGGGGGTTTATTATGGATCCCCATTAGTTCCTGCCAAGGCAGCAGCTACTCTTCCTGGGGTTTATTATGGATCCCCATTAGTTCCTGCCAAGGCAGCAGCTACTCTTCCTGGGGTTTATTATGGATCCCCATTAGTTCCTGTCAAGGCAGCAGCTACTCTTCCTGGGGTTTATTATGGATCCCCATTAGTTCCTGTCAAGGCAGCATCTACTCTTCCTGGGATTTATTATGGATCCCCATTAGTTCCTGTCAAGGCAGCAGCTACTCTTCCTGGGATTTATTATGGATCCCCATTAGTTCCTGCCAAGGCAGCAGCTACTCTTCCTGGGGTTTATGATGGATCCCCATTAGTTACTGTCAAGGCAGCAGCTACTCTTCCTGGGATTTATTATGGATCCCCATTAGTTCCTGCCAAGGCAGCAGCTACTCTTCCTGGGGTTTATGATGGATCCCCATTAGTTCCTGTCAAGGCAGCAGCTACTCTTCCTGGGGTTTATGATGGATCCCCATTACTTCCTGCCTAGTAAGAAATAAGGTCAGGGACTGCCTGAACCGCACCTTTCGAGCAAAAGGTATAAATGATGGGTTATGAACTAACAGGTATAAATGATGGGTTATGAATTAACAAGTATAAATGATGGGTTATGAATTGACAGGTATAAATGATGGGTTATGAATTAACAGGTATAAATGATGGGTTATGAACTAACAGGTATAAATGATGGGTTATGAACCAACAGGTATAAATGATGGGTTATGAATTAACAAGTATAAATGATGGGTTATGAATTAACAGGTATAAATTATGGCTTATGAACTAACAGGTATAAATTATGGGTTATGAACTAACAGGTATAAATGATGAGTTATGAACTAACAGGTATAAATGATGGGTTATGAACTAACAGGTATAAATGATGGGTTATGAATTAAGAGGTATAAATTATGGGTTATGAACTAACAGGTCTAAATGATGGGTTATGAACTAACAGGTATAAATGATGGGTTATGAACTAACAGGTATAAATGATGGGTTATGAACTAACAGGTATAAATGATGGGTTATGAACTAACAGGTATAAATGATGGGTTATGAATTAACAGGTATAAATGATGGGTTATGAATTAACAGGTATAAATGATGGGTTATGAACTAACAGGTATAAATGATGGGTTATGAATTAACAAGTATAATAGATGGGTTATGAATTAACAAGTATAAATGATGGGTTATGAATTAACAGGTATAAATGATGGGTTATGAATTAACAAGTATAAATTATGGGTTATGAACTAACAGGTATAAATGATGGGTTATGAATTAACAGGTATAAATGATGGGTTATGAATTAACAAGTATAAGTGATGGGTTATGAATTAACAGGTATAAATGATGAGTTATGAATTAAGAGGTATAAATGATGGGTTATGAATGAACAAGTATAAATTATGGGTTATGAACTAACAGGTATAAATGATGGGTTATGAATTAACAGGTATAAATGATGGGTTATGAATTAACAGGTATAAATGATGGGTTATGAATTAACAGGTATAAATGATGGGTTATGAACTAACAGGTATAAATGATGGGTTACGAACTAACAGGTATAAATGATGGGTTATGAATTAACAGGTATAAATGATGGGTTATGAATTAACAGGTATAAATGATGGGTTATGAACTAACAGGTATAAATGATGGGTTATGAATTAACCAGTATAAATGATGGGTTATGAATTAACAGTTATAAATGATGGGTTATGAATTAACAGGTATAAATGATGGTTTATGAATTAACACATCCCCTGCGAGCCCAGGAATTTCAATACATTCAGGACTTCTTACGGTCCATGTGCAATATGCAAATATGATCCTTGCAATTATTCTATGTTCCTTGCAATTATTACAATATTTTCAAGTACATTTCATGACAGCAACATAATAATTAATTATTTCTGAACAACCATTTTTTATTTAATATCTATTAAGAGTATCTTATCAACTTTATTTCACTTGGTGATGTTTCATTATAGAGAAGATAACATGACAATACATGACATCTAAGTTGTTGGACAACTCATGTTATTCTGGTTAAACAGAGAGAGACTAGTTGATAATGGACTAACAGTTTAACAGTCTGAAGGACACAACTCATGTTATTCTGGTTAAACAGAGAGAGACTAGTTGATTATGGAGTGGGGATTTTTTTTCAATTATGAAATAATATGTCATGTTTACTCATACCCCAGCCAGCATTGTGAATGGTTAGGAAATAATATGTCATGTTTTACTCGTACCTCAACCAGCATTGTGAATGGTGTCTGAAGCGGTGACATACTAGACCATGGCAGTAAATCTCATACTTAGGTGTTTTTAGTTGTAATGACATTGCCCTCTTTGGGTACAGTGAGCACCATCCCCCTCTCTATCTCTCCTACATCCAGGCTGCTGTTAGGCAGGTCATACATTCCTGGAGGAGATTCTTCCTCATGGCCAGACAGTATAGAGAGAGAGTGAGTTTTCATAGAGCGAACAAAGGAATTTCTTCCACCTCACAGAAGTTGAGAATTTAACAATATTCATGTTCTGGAGAATGTATAAAAGGTCGGTAAAGTAGCCAGCTTCAAGAGAGCAAGAGTTGCACCCCTTCTGAAAAAACCTACACTCGATCCCTCCGATGTCAACAACTACAGACCAGTATCCCTTCTTTCTTTTCTCTCCAAAACTCTTGAACGTGCCGTCCTTGGCCAGCTCTCCTGCTATCTCTCTCAGAATGACCTTCTTGATCCAAATCAGTCAGGTTTCAAGACTAGTCATTCAACTGAGACTGCTCTTCTCTGTGTCACGGAGGTGCTCCGCACTGCTAAAGCTAACTCTCTCTCCTCTGCTCTCATCCTTCTAGACCTATCGGCTGCCTTTGATACTGTGAACCATCAGATCCTCCTCTCCACCCTCTCCCAGTTGGGCATCTCCGGCGCGGCCCACGCTTGGATTGCGTCCTACCTGACAGGTCGCTCCTACCAGGTGGCGTGGTGAGAATCTGTCTCCGCACCACGTGCTCTCACCACTGGTGTCCCCCAGGGCTCTGTTCTAGGCCCTCTCCTATTCTCGCTATACACCAAGTCACTTGGCTCTGTCATATCCTCACATGGTCTCTCCTATCATTGCTATGCAGACGACACACAATTAATCTTCTCCTTTCCCCCTTCTGATAACCAGGTGGCGAATCGCATCTCTGCATGTCTGGCAGACATATCAGTGTGGATGACGGATCACCACCTCAAGCTGAACCTCGGCAAGACGGAGCTGCTCTTCCTCCCAAGGAAGGACTGCCCGTTCCATGATCTCGCCATCACGGTTGACAACTCCATTGTGTCCTCCTCCCAGAGTGCTAAGAACCTTGGCGTGATCCTGGACAACACCTGTCAGGACCCGGTGCGAGAAACAGTCACTAATAATCGTCAGAACCCAGAAGATGAGGCAGACACAGCAGTACTAGAGATGGTGGTTTAATTAAAGAACAAAATCTTCAGGCAAAGAAACTAAATCCACAATGTCCAAAAATAAAGCCAAGAGGCACAAAATGGAAATCCTCCAAAATACAAAAGACACTCCACAAAGAGGGAAAAAACAGCAGGGAAAAAACAAACCTCAAAAGACTACTCAAAATATACACAAGAACTAAACCAGAGAACCTCTGGAAAATCCAATAAAAGAAATATCTGTAAAGAACAAGGCTTGGGCTGAGGCTGGGTGCTAACTTACAAACACTGAGCAAGGAACTGAGGAACACACAGGGTTTAAATACTAACAAGGGAATGACCTACAGGTGCAAACAATAATAAGAGCAAGAAAAACAAAAGGTACAAAAAAGGTGCAATGGGGACATCTAGTGACCAAAACCCGAACAGTCTTGGCCAAAACCTGACAGAATCCCCCTCCTAGGAACGGCTCCTGACGTTCCTACCAGCCTTCTCAGGGTGGAGGGTCCTGAACTGACGAATGAGGTCAGGGTCCAGTATGTCCTTGGCAGGAACCCAGGAGCGCTCCTCGGGACCGTAGCCTTCCCAGTCCACCAGATACTGCCAGGACCGCTGCACCCGGCGGGAATCCAGTATCCGGTGGACGGTATAAGCCGACTGGCCACCGATGACACGGGGCGGAGGGGGAGGTCTGCCTGCCGGGATAAGGGGAGAAAAAACAACAGGTTTTAATAAAGAAATGTGAAATGTTGGATTGATCTTAAGGGATCTGGGTAAGTGCAGGCGAAAAGTAACGGGATTGACTCTCCTGGCAATCTTAAAGGGACCGATGAACCTCTGGGACAGCTTGCGAGACTCCACCCGTAGTGGTAAGTTCTTAGTTGAGAGCCATACTCTCTGGCCGGGGTACAGGGTAGGACCGGGACGGCGACGTCTGTTGGCTTGTCGTTGGTACTGCTGAGAGGAACGCAGAAGATTAAGACGTGCCTTCTTCCACGTAAGCCGACAGCGTCTGATGAACCTCGAGGCTGAAGGCACTCTGACTTCTGCCTCCTGGTCCGGGAACAATAGAGGCGCATAGCCAAACTGACACTCATGCGGGGATATACCAGTGGAGGAGGAGCACAAGGTGTTGTGCGCGTACTCGGCCCAAACAATGAAGGATGACCATGTGGACGGGTTGTTGGAAACCATGCATCTGAGGGTGGTTTCCAGCTCCTGATTCATCCTCTCAGTTTGGCCATTGGACTCCGGATGGTACCCTGAAGATAAACTGGCCGTGGCCCCTATGAGTTGGCAGAAGGCCTTCCAAAACCTTGAGGCGAACTGGGGACCTCTGTCGGAAACCATATCTTGCGGAATCCCAAAGACTCGGAACACATGGTTAATCACCAACTCAGCTTTTTCCTTGGCAGAAGGTAATTTGGTCAAGGGAACAAACCTGGCCGCCTTAGAAAACCTGTCGATGATGACTAGGATCGTAGTATTACCATGGGACGGAGGAAGGCCAGTAATAAAGTCCAACGAGATATGGGACCAGGGTCGGTGGGGAATAGATAGAGGGTGAAGGAGTCCTTGAGGGCGGAGGTGAGAAGATTTGCCCTGGCAGCACACGGAACAGGCCTTGACGAAAGTGGCAACGTCTTCTTTTATGGTGGGCCACCAGAACTTACGCTGGATGAACTCCAAGGTGCGACCTACGCCCGGGTGACAGGTGAGGCGAGAGGAGTGCCCCCACAGAAGGACTTGGGACCTTGCTGCCTTGGGAACAAACAACCGATTAGCAGGACCTCCTCCAGGGCCCGGTTCGATGGCTTGAGCTTGTTTCACGGAATCCTCCACTTGCCACGAGATCGGAGCCACGATCTTAGCGGCCGGAAGGACAGTCATGTCAGTATCTTCTCGAATGGCAGGAGAGTAGATTCGTGACAAGGCGTCCGGTTTGAGATTCTTCGACCCGGGTCTATAGGTGAGGATAAACTGAAATCGGCTGAAGAAAAGAGACCATCGAGCTTGTCTGGAGTTCAACCGCTTCGCCTGCTGGATATACTCCAGATTTTTGTGGTCCGTAAGCACTTGAAACGGTTGAGAAGCCCCCTCGAGCCAGTGTCTCCATTCCTTCAATGCCATCTTAACCGCTAGGAGTTCACGATCCCCCACATCGTAATTCCTCTCGGCCGGGGTAAGCCGGTGAGAGAAGAAGGCGCAAGGATGAAGCTTCTTGTCTTCACCCCTCTGAGACAGGACAGCTCCAACCCCAACCTCTGATGCGTCTACCTCCACCACAAAAGGTTCATCCGCCGTTGGTAGTGTCAGGATGGGAGCAGAGAGGATGCGCTGCTTGAGTCCTTGGAAGGCCGTCTCAGCTTCTCTTCCCCACAGAAACCTTGTGTTGCCACCCTTGGTTACAGCTGAGAGAGGGGCTGCCACCGAGCTGAAGTTCTTGATGAACTTGCGGTAAAAGTTGGTGAAGCCCAGGAAACGCTGAACTTCCTTAACGGACTTGGGGGTGGGCCAATCCGCTACCGCCCCTACCTTCTTGGGGTCCATCTGGACTCGACCGGGTTCCACTATAAATCCCAGGAATTGTACTCGAGAGGAATGGAATTCACACTTTTCCGGCTTAACGTACAAATGGCTGTCTAGGAGGCGTTTGAGCACTTGTCTGACATGCTTAGTGTGTTCTTGAAGGGAGCTCGAAAAGATGAGGATGTCATCCAAGTAAACAAACACGAAGATGTTAAGCATATCCCTAAGCACATCGTTTATGAGCGCTTGGAACACAGCCGGGGCGTTGGTCAGGCCGAAGGGCATCACCGAGTATTCGTAGTGACCAGTAGGCGTGTTGAAAGCGGTCTTCCACTCGTCCCCGGGTTTGATCCGCACAAGATGGTATGCGTTCCGCAGGTCAAGCTTAGTGAAGACAACTGCTTCCTGGAGCAGCTCAAAGGCTGTGGCCATAAGGGGTAGCGGGTAGCGGTTACGGACGGTTATGGCATTGAGTCCCCGGTAGTCAATGCAAGGTCGTAATCCACCGTCTTTCTTGGCCACAAAGAAAAACCCTGCTCCCGCCGGCGAGGTAGATGGACGCATGAGGCCTGCTGCCAGAGCGTCCTTGATGTAGGTATCCATAGCAGCTCGTTCGGGAGGAGAAAGGGAAAAGATCCGACCCCTGGGAGGGCAGGTCCCCGGAAACAGGTCGATGGTGCAATCGTAAGGTCTATGGGGTGGTAGTTTGGTGGCCCTCTGTTTGCTAAATACCAGTTTGAGGTCATGGTAACACTCGGGAACTCGGGACAGGTCGATGGATTCTAGAGACTCGGAAGGGGAACTCTGGGAACTCGGGAAGATACAAGTGGCTTGGCACGTAGGACCCCACTGCTTGATAGTGCCCACAGACCAGTCGATGTGAGGGTTATGGCTGTGAAGCCAGGGATAACCAAGGACGAGAGGGAACTCGGAACAGGAGATCAGATGAAAGTTCATCACTTCCTGGTGTTGGGAAACTGAAAGTCGCAAGGGGGTAGTGGCACGAGTGACAAGTCCAGATCCCAAAGGGCTTCTATCCAACGTAGTAACCCTTATGGGGTCACTTAGAGGTTCAGAAGGAACGCCATTCTCCTTCGCCCAGACCCCATCCATGAAGTTACCTGCGGCTCCAGAGTCTACCAAGGCTTGAAGAGAAAACTCGTGGTCGTCCCAGGAAAGGGTAACTGGAATGAGCAGGCGGGAGTTGGATGGATGGGAGGAGGTTATGTTTCCCGTTACAGTCCTCCCAGGCCTGCACGGGAGAGTGCGTTTCCCTGGAGCCCGGGACACGTGGAGCGGAAATGGCCTGGTTTGCCGCAATATAGACAGCATCGCTCCCTCATCCGGCGGTCTCTCTCAGCCTGGGAGATGCGTCCAACCTGCATGGGTTCTGGTGGAGCCAGCGAGGATAAAGGTGGAGACTCGGAGCTGGAACCGATAGGAGCTAGGGTGAGCGGTCTACGGTTGAGTTCTCTCTCTCTCAGACGCTGGTCTATGCGTGAAGCCAACTTGATAAGGGACTCGAGGTTGTCCGGTGGTTCCCGAGTGGCCAGTTCATCTTGGATGGTGTCAGAAAGACCCTTCAAAAAACACACTGTGAGCGCCTCGTCGTTCCAGCCACTTGCTGCTGCCACAGTGCGGAACTGGATGGCATAGTCCGTCACGCTGCGCCGACCTTGGCGGAGAGTCAGGAGCTGTTTGGCTGAGTCAGGGCCGTTGGTAGGACCTTGAAACACTCGCTTGAATTCTTCAGCAAAGGTAGAGTAGCTGGCACAGCAGGGACTTTGGGCATCCCACACAGCAGTAGCCCAGGCTAGGGCTTTTTCCGACAGCAGGGTGATGATATATGCTATCTTGGACCGGTCGGTGGGAAACGACGATGGTTGCAGCTCAAAGGAGAGAGAACATTGGGTGAAAAACCCCTTACAAACACTCGGATCCCCTGAGAACCGCTGGGGAGGCGGCAGACGAGGTTCAGCCAGGGGGTTAACTGCCAGGGGCACTTGAATCTGATGAACTGGAGCAGAAGCGGGTGCCGGGGAAAGTTGATCCGAAATCTGCTTTATGGAAGTCAGCATCTCTGACAGAAGTTGAGAATGTCTAGCCATTAAGGCCTCTTGCTGAACCAGAGCAGCTTCGTGGCGTTGGACAGTCCCCTCGTGGTGGGACAACATGGAAAAAAGATCCTGGGTACTGGCTGCCTCTGGGTTCATTATAATGGCTCAGTGTTTCTGTCAGGACCCGGTGCGAGAAACAGTCACTAATAATCGTCAGAACCCAGAAGATGAGGCAGACACAGCAGTACTAGAGATGGTGGTTTAATTAAAGAACAAAATCTTCAGGCAAAGAAACTAAATCCACAATGTCCAAAAATAAAGCCAAGAGGCACAAAATGGAAATCCTCCAAAATACAAAAGACACTCCACAAAGAGGTAAAAAACAGCAGGGAAAAAACAAACCTCAAAAGACTACTCAAAATATACACAAGAACTAAACCAGAGAACCTCTGGAAAATCCAATAAAAGAAATATCTGTAAAGAACAAGGCTTGGGCTGAGGCTGGGTGCTAACTTACAAACACTGAGCAAGGAACTGAGGAACACACAGGGTTTAAATACTAACATACAAACATCAAGGCGGTGACCCGTTCCTGTAGGTTCATGCTCTACAACATTCGCAGAGTACGACCCTGCCTCACACAGGAAGCGGCGCAGGTCCCAATCCAGGCACTTGTCATCTCCCGTCTGGATTACTGCAACTCGCTGTTGGCTGGGCTCCCTGCCTGTGCCATTAAACCCCTACAACTCATCCAGAACGCCGCAGCCCGTCTGGTGTTCAACCTTCCCAAGTTCTCTCATGTCACCCCCCTCCTCCGCTCTCTCCACTGGCTTCCAGTTGAAGCTCGCATCCGCTACAAGACCATGGTGCTTGCCTACGGAGCTGTGAGGGGAACGGCACCTCCGTACCTTCAGGCTCTGATCAGGCCCTACACCCAAACAAGGGCACTGCGTTCATCCACCTCTGGCCTGCTCGCCTCTCTACCTCTGAGGAAGTACAGTTCCCGCTCAGCCCAGTCAAAACTGTTCGCTGCTCTGGCACCCCAATGGTGGAACAAACTCCCTCACGACGCCAGGTCAGCGGAGTCAATCACCACCTTCCGGAGACACCTGAAACCCCACCTCTTTAAGGAATACCTAGGATAGGATAAAGTAATCCTTCTAACCACCCCCCCCCCCCCCTTAAAAGAGTTAGATGCACTATTGTAAAGTGGTTGTTCCACTGGATATCATAAGGTGAATGCACCAATTTGTAAGTCGCTCTGGATAAGAGCGTCTGCTAAATGACTTAAATGTAAATGTAAATGGGACAGCCCTTTTCTATGTTCCAAATAAATCCCTACCTGTGTTTTCCTACTTCAGACCAAGCTTACCTCGATTACCGAGAGGGCTAAGGTTTGAGTATAGACCATGCTTCTCTCAATTACGAGAGTGCTAAGGTTTGAGTATAGACCATGCTTCTCTCAACTACGAGAGGGCTAATATTTGAGTATAGACCATGCTTCTCTCAACTACGAGAGTGCTAAGGTTTGAGTATAGACCATGCTTCTCTCAACTACGAGAGGGCTAATATTTGAGTATAGACCATGCTTCTCTCAACTACGAGAGGGCTAAGGTTTGAGTATAGACCATGCTTCTCTCAACTACGAGAGGGCTAAGGTTTGAGTATAGACCCAGCTTACCTCAACTACGAGAGGGCTAAGGTTTGAGTAGAGACCCAGCTTACCTCAACTACGAGAGGGCTAAGGTTTGAGTAGAGATCTTGCTTACCTCAACTCCTTGAGGGCTAAGGTTTGAGTAGAGACCCAGCTTACCTCAACTACGAGAGGGCTAAGGTTTGAGCCCATTGCTGAATTATTAACCATACCACGTGGTTAAACTCTGAGACTATCTAACCGACAGAATAAGAACAAATCTGTGATACTAATTACTAGTCTGCAGCTAGGAATTGGGTATCATTGAACGCGAAGACCGACAACCGCCAAAACATCTATTCTATAACAACATTGCTGAATGTTACTCTGAACTATCCATTCTAACCACGGCAGAGAGAGCGAGAGGGCGGACAAACTCTCCAACAGAAACAAACTTTCCAACAGAGATCAAGACGACACACTAAGCGTAAATACACTGCTCAAAGATATAAAGGGAACACTTAAACAACACAATGTAACTCCAAGTCAATCACACTTCTGTGAAATCAAACTGTCCACTTAGGAGGCAACACTGATTGACAATACATTTCACATGCTGTTGTGCAAATGGAATAGACAAAAGGTGGAAATTATAGGCAATTAGCAAGACACCCCCAATAAAGGAATGGTTCTGCAGGTGGTGACCACAGACCACTTCTTAGTTCCTATGCTTCCTGGCTGATGTTTTGGTCACTTTTGAATGCTGGCGGTGCTTTCACTCTAGTGGTAGCATGACACGGAGTCTACAACCCACACAAGTGGCTCAGGTAGTGCAGTTCATCCAGGATGGCACATCAATGCGAGCTGTGGCAAAAAGGTTTGCTGTGTCTGTCAGCGTAGTGTCCAGAGGATGGAAATGAAATGAAATGAAATGCATGAAATGTATTGTCAATCAGTGTTGCTTCCTAAGTGGACAGTTTGATTTCACAGAAGTGTGATTGACTTGGAGTTACATTGTGTTGTTTAAGTGTTCCCTTTATTTTTTTGAGCAGTGTATATACAGTGGGGCAAAAAAGTATTTAGTCAGCCACCAATTGTGCAAGTTCTCCGACTTAAAAAGATGAGAGAGGCCTGTAATTTTCATCATAGGTACACTTCAACTATGACAGACA
The DNA here is from genome assembly GCF_045679555.1 of Salvelinus alpinus. Lineage (NCBI taxonomy): Eukaryota > Metazoa > Chordata > Actinopteri > Salmoniformes > Salmonidae > Salvelinus > Salvelinus alpinus. The sequence goes on from NW_027255981.1 coordinate 2,995,219, forward strand.
AAATGAGAAGAAAATAAATCCAGAAAATCACATTGTAGGATTTTTAATTTATTTATTTGCAAATTATGATGGAAAATAAGTATTTGGTCAATAACAAAAGTTATTCTGCCTCTGATCTGACAGACTCACCAAACAGAGAACATCCCTGGTCGTCCCTACAGCCTCTGATCTGACGGACTCACTAAACACAAATGCTTCGTTTGTAAATGATGTCTGAGTGTTGGAGTGTGCCCCTGGCTATCCGTAAATAAAAAAACAAGAACATGGTGCCATCTGGTTTGCTTAATATTTTTTATTTTGTTTTATTTTTTAATTGTATCCCCCTTTTCTCCCCAATTTTCGTGGTATCCAATCGCTAGTAATTACTATCTTGTCTCATCGCTACAACTCCCGTACGGGCTCGGGAGAGATGAAGGTCGAAAGCCATGCATCCTCCGAAGCACAACCCAACCAAGCCGCACTGCTTCTTAACACAGCGCGCCTCCAACCCGGAAGCCAGCCGCACCAATGTGTCGGAGGAAACACCGTGCACCTGGCCCCCTTGGTTAGCGCGCACTGCGCCTGGCCCGCCACAGGAGTCGCTGGAGCGCGATGAGACAAGGATATCCCTACCGGCCAAACCCTCCCTAACCCGGACGACGCTAGGCCAATTGTGCGTCGCCCCACGGTCGCGGCCGGCTGCGACAGAGCCTGGGCGCGAACCCAGAGACTCTGGTGGCGCAGCTAGCACTGCGATGCAGTGCCCTAGACCACTGCGCCACCCGGGAGGCCCTGGTTTGCTTAATATAAGGAATTTGAAATGATTTATACTTTTGATACTTAAATATATTTAAAACCAAATACTTTTAGACTGTTATTCAAGTAGTATTTTACTAGGTAAGTCTGTATTAAGGTATCTATACTTTTACTCAAATATGACAATTGGGTACTTTTCCCACCACTGATCATGAGTCTAATCTGGTCTCCTTCAACATGGTCAGCCTCATTATGAGTCTAATCTGGTCTCCTTCAACATGGTGAGCCTCATTATGAGTCTAATCTGGTCTTCTTCAACATGGTTAGCCTCATTATGAGTCTAATCTGGTCTCCTTCAACATGGTTATCCTCATTATGAGTCTAATCTGGTCTTCTTCAACATGGTTAGCCTCATTATGAGTCTAATCTGGTCTCCTTCAACATGGTGAGCCTCATTATGAGTCTAATCTGGTCTCCTTCAACATGGTGAGCCTCATTATGAGTCTAATCTGGTCTCCTTCGACATGGTGAGCCTCATTATGAGTCTAATCTGGTCTCCTTCGACATGGTGAGCCTCATTATGAGTCTAATCTGGTCTCCTTCAACATGGTGAGCCTCATTATGAGTCTAATCTGATCTCCTTCAACATGGTGAGCCTCATTATGAGTCTATAATATAAGCCAATACTAATCCATCATGTCTGCATTGGACACGCCTATGGGCTGGCAGGTAGCCTGGTGGTTAGAGCATTGGGCCAGAAACCAAAAGATTGGTGGATCGAATCTCGAGCTGACAAGGTAAAAATCTGTCGTTCTGCCCCTGAACAAAGCAGTTAAACCACTGTTCCCCGGTAGGCTGTCATTGTAAATAAGAATTGGTTCTTAACTGTCTTGCCTAGTTAAATAAAGCTTAAATTAATAAAATCATTTTTAAATGTAGCAGAATTAAATACCCACAACATTCATTCTGTGGGTACTAGATTGACTCAGTTCAGACTGTCAGCCAGAGAGTGATTGTGTATCAATATCATCAGACTAAATTAAAGTAACAACCAAATAAAACAGACAAACAGGGAATGTTCAATGACCCATAAAGACACTCTAGTTCATTCTGTGAATCAGCCCTTTATTTCCTATCATAAAGAACACCTGTGGAAATGGGCCGTGGATTTAGACATCCATCTGACTCCAAAACAAGACATGATTGAATAGTTGAATAGTGTCTAATCCAAATAATCAGCACAATGGCAGGTGTTAGTACAGGGCTGGAACATAAACCTGCACACCCAGTAGCTAGCTCTCTAGCAGCAAGGTTGGCCATGCATTTTCTAGGTCTATGCATCATCGCTTTAACAGTATTGGTGTAGTCATACAACTTATTCTAACAGTAAACTAACAGCATATTCAGAGCATTTAGAAAGTATTCAGACCCCTGGACTTTTTACACATTTTGTTACGTTACAGCTTTATTCTAAAATGTATTAAATAATATTGATTTCCTCATCAATCTACACACAATACCCCATAATGACATCTGTTAAAGGAATTTAATTCCTATATGTTAGCAACCAATTCAATTAAAACCCTCTGCCCATACATAAGAATTTGTAAGATACTTATTAGCATAAAATGGACAGAAACCAGTCTCAAAATCAATCAATCAATAGCGTTTATTCTCGAGAGTACTGATCATAGTACAATTTACATCAGGTTATATAATAAAAATTATGTCATAGGTTTTAAATAGGCCACCTGTTAAACAATCTGCAACCAGCCCAAGGTCTCACCCCTCCCTGGGTAGAGACAGAATTTCCTGTAAGAACACAGCCTTCCAGCCTGTCTGAAGATAACTCCATTCTTTCTAACAAGGAACACATTATATTCAGCATTATGATTCATAGGTTCATTCATCCATACAGTAACATAGAATTATAACTAAACAGAATACTACTAAGTCAAATGTATACATATTTTAGTCATTATTCATAAAAATCCCGTAACACATCACAATACCCCATAATGACAGTGAAAAACAGAAATACCTTAATTACATAAGTATTCAGAACCTTTGCTATGAGACTCAAAATTGAGCTCAGGTGCATCCTGTTTCCATTAATCATCCTTGAGATGTTTCTACAACTTGATTGGAGTCCACCTGCCATAAATTCATGTCAGATCAAAACGTCTAAAATGGAAGACGTTTGGAACCACCAAGACTCATCCTAGAGCTGGCCTCCCGTTCAAACAGAACAATCAGGAGAGAAGGGCCTTGTTCAGGGAGGTGACCAAAAACCTGCTGGTCACTATGACAGAGCTCCAGAGTTCCTCTGTGGAGATGGGAGAACCTTCCAGAAGGACAACCATCTATACAGCACTCCACCAATCAGGCCTTTATGATAGAGTGGCCAGACGGAAGCCACTCCTCAATAAAAGGCACATGACAGCCCACTTGGAGTTTGCCAAAAGGCCTCTCAGACCATGAGAAACAAGATTCTCTGGTCTGATAAAACCAAGATTGAACTCTTTGGCCTGAATACCAAGCATCACGTCTGGAGGAAACCAGACACCATCCCTACGGTGAACCATGGTGGTGGCAGCATCATGCTGTGGGGATGTTTTCAGTGGCAGGGACTGGCAGACTAGTCAGGATCGAGGGAAAGATGAATGGAGCAAAGTACAAAACAATTTACATTGATGAGGCTAATATCCATATCATGCTGAAATCAATTTAACAGGGAGCGAACGATTAGTGGTCTACATTGTGACATCATTAAAATACTACTACTACAATGTTAAAACATTCTACATTGTGACATTATTTCATTGATATCATGAAACAACTCCTTCATGTATGTATTTTCTGATGTTTGATCAGAGACCTTTTATCAGAGTATCTCTTGTCACATTGATCACAGCTATGAGACTTCTCTCCTGTGTGTGTTCTCTGGTGTATAGTCAGATGGCTAGATGTAACAAAACTCTTCCCACATTGATTACAGCTATAAGATTTCTCTCCTGTGTGTGTTCTCCGGTGTGATACCAGGCTGCTTAAGTGAGTAAAACTCTTCCCACATTGAGTACAGTTATAAGATTTCTCTCCTGTGTGTGTTCTCTGGTGTACAATCCGATGGCTAGATGTAGTAAAACTCATCCCACATTGATCACAGCTATAAGGTTTCTCTCCTGTGTGTTTTCTCTTGTGTGATACCAGGCTGCTTAAGTGAGTAAAACTCTTCCCACATTGAGTACAGCTATAAGGTTTCTCTCCTGTGTGTGTTCTCTGGTGTACAATCAGATGGCTAGACGTAGTAAAACTCTTCCCACATTGATCACAGCTATAAGGTTTCTCTCCTGTGTGTGTTCTCTGGTGTGATACCAGGTTGCTTGACTGAGTAAAACTCTTCCCACATTGATCACAGCTATAAGATTTCTCTCCTGTGTGTTTTCTCTGGTGTGATAACAGGTTGCTTGAATGAGTGAAACTCTTTCCACATTGAGTACAGCTATAAGGTTTCTCTCCTGTATGTGTTCTCTGGTGTATAGTCAGATAGCTAGACGTAGTAAAACTCTTCCCACATTGATCACAGCTATAAGCTTTTTCTCCTGTGTGAATTCTCATGTGTACTTTTAGTGATTTTGATCTTATGTAACTCTTCCCACATTGAGTACAGCTATAAGGTTTCTCTCCTGTGTGTACTCGCTGGTGTATTTTAAGTTCTGATGAAGACTTGCAATGTTTCCCACAGTCAGAGCAGCAATGAGATTTCTTCCCTGTGGGTCTCCGCTGGTGTTTCTTGAGGTGTTTTGATCTGGGGAGACTCTTCTCTGCCTCGTCAGCATCATGAGGTTGTTGAGGCTCCCCAGAGGACCCACGGTAGTCCCGTCTCTCTCCTGTGTAAACAACAAAGTCAGACAGATGGTTAACGGCCCACAACAGCAGAAATCCACCGTAAAAGTTGATGCCAACAGCGAAGCCATGATGTTGTACAACAATTGACATCTAATGAATATTACAATTATTTGACAATTGTCTTAAGACAGTCAAGTGAGCAACAATAGTCAAATGTAGTCTTGTTTTCACATTAGTAGTAATATTGATGATTGTAGGCTAGAAATAAGTTATTAAAGTTGTTGGAATCCTAAGCAGTGTGCCATACAACTTTTGGTCTCCAATATAGGCCCCTTTCTGTGTTTACTAAAATTAGTGCACGAGGGCAATGCGCACACAATTTGGTTGCAGAAGCTCCTCCATGCAAATGAGAAAACAACTAGTTATACCAATACCATAGACCTACTGTAGGACCCATTACTTCACCTAACAACAACAACATAGACCTGCTGTAGGACCCATAACTTCACCTAACAACAACAACATAGACCTACTGTAGGACCCATAACTTCACCTGATAACAACATAGACCTACTGTAGGACCCATAACTTCACCTAACATAGACTTACTGTAGGACCCATTACTTCACCTAACAACAACGTAGACCTACTGTAGGACCCATAACTTCACCTAACAACAATATAGACCTAGGACTATAAATTATTTAATATTTCAGGTATTTCCCACTAGGCTACTCTTTAATGTGTTGTCATTCTAAATGTCCTGAATAAAGGAAAATAGCTCTGTGTGTTGTACAATAGCCTATCCATCAAGGAACAGTTCTCTACACTAGAGGTCGATCGACTATGATTTTTCAATGCCGATACCGATTATTGGAGGACCAAAAAAGGCCGATACCGATTAATCGGACGATTTTTATATATATATTTGTAATAATGACAATTACAATAATACTGAATGAACACTTTTATTTTAACTTAATACATCAATAAAAGCAATTTAGCCTCAAATAAATAATGAAACATGTTCAATTTGGTTTAAATAATGCAAAAACAAAGTGTTGGAGAAGAAAGTAAAAGTGCAATATGTGCCATGTAAAAAAGCTAACGTTTAAGTTCCTTGCTCAGAACATGAGAACATATGAAAGCTGGTCATTCCTTTTAACATGAGTCTTCAATATTCCCAGGTAATAAGTTTTAGGTTGTAGTTATTATAGGACTATTTCTCTCTATACCATTTGTATTTCATATACCTTTGACTATTGGATGTTCTAATAGGTACTTTAGTATTGCCAGCCTAATCTCGGGAGTTGATAGGCTTGAAGTCATAAACAGCGCAATGCTTGAAGCATTGCGAAGAGCTGCTGGCAAACGGAGTAAAGTGCTGTTTGAATGAATGCTTACGAGCCTGCTGCTGCCTACCACCGCTCAGTCAGACCGCTCTATCAAATCATAGACTTAATTATAATATAATAACACACAGAAATACGAGCCTTAGGTCATTAATATGGTCAAATCCAGAAACTATCATTTCGAAAACAAAACATTTATTCTTTCAGTGAAATACGGAACCGTTACGTAGGTACATTCCATCAAGACGAAATCAGCAACAGCTGACTTGCAGACCCATCAACCATAGGGTTCAGGGAGCGGCACTATATGGCGGCCCTCCAGCTCAGGGCGAACGTTTACCCCACAAAGGAAGCGTTGGCCCGGGGGCGCAACAAAGAAAACGCGTCAGTATTTTATCTAACGGGTGGCATCCATAAGTCTAAATATTGCTGTTACATTGCACAACCTTCAATGTTATGTCACAATTACGTAAAATTCGGGCAAATTAGTTCGCAACGAGCCAGGCGGCCCAAACTGTTGTATATACCCTGACTCTGTTGCACAGAATGCAAGAGAAGTGACACAATTTCCCTAGTTAAAAGAAATTCATGTTAGCAGGAAATATTAACTAAATATGCAGGTTTAAAAATATATACTTGTGTATTGATTTTAAGAAAGGGGTTGATGTTTATGGTTAGGTACACATTGGTGCAACGACTGTGCTTTTTTGCGAATGCGCTTGTTAACTTCTCTAGGGTAGGGGGCAGCATTCGGTATTCCTTTGTGTATTGAAGAAGTACGGCCATCTTGAATGAGAGTCACATTAAGTGTCCTGTTAGATAGAAGCGCGTGAGCAGAAAGCTGGCTACAGCTGGTTTTAATCCTGTATTGAACACAGATCATCCAGTCTTCAATTTTATCGATTATTAACGTTAAAAAAGACCTCAAGTTGTATTCCAAAAGTAGTTTGAATTTTTTTGGCAAAGTTTACAGGTAACCTTTGAGCTATTTTGTCGTCACGTTTGAGCAAGTTGGAACCTGTGTTTTTCTGGATCAAACGCGCCAAATAAATGACATTTTGGATATATGTCGACGGAATTAATCGAACAAAAGGACCATTTGTGATGTTTATGGGAAATATTGGAGTGCCAACAACAGAAGCTCGTCAAAGGTAAGGCATGAATTATATTTTTATTTCTGCGTTTTGTGTCGTGCCTGCAGGGTTGAAATATGCTGATCTCTCTTTGTTTACAATGGTGCTATCCTCAGATAATAGCATTGTTTGCTTTTGCTGAAAAGCCTATTTGAATTCTGACATGATGGCTGGATTCACAACCAGTGTAGCTTTAATTTGGTATCTTTCATGTGTGATTTAATGAAAGTTTGATTTTTATAGTAATTTTCATAGTAATTAATTTTCATTTGGCGCTCTGCATTTTCTCTGGCTTTTTTGCCAAGTGAGACAGTAGCGCCCCGCCTAAACTCAGATTTTTGGATATAAATATGAACTTTACCGAACAAAACATACATGTATTGTGTAACATGAAGTCCTATAACTGTCATCTGATGAAGATCATCAAAGGTTAGTGATTAATTTTCTCTCTATTTCTGCTTTTTATTACTCCTCTCTTTGGCTGGAAAAATGGCTGTCTTTTTCTGTGACTTGGCTCATACCTAACATAATCGTTGTGTGCTTTCATCGTAAAACCTTTTTGAAATCGGACACTTTGGCTGGATTTACAACAAGTGTATCTTTAAAATGGTGTAAAATACTTGTATGTTTGAGGAATTAAAATTATGGGATTTCTGTTGTTTTGAATTTGGCGCCCTGCAGTTTCACTGGCTGTTGACGAGGTGGGACGCTACCGTCCCACATACCCTAGAGAAGTTAAATCACCCGTTTGGCGAAGTAGGCTGTGATTCAATGATAAATTAACAGGCACCACATCAATTACATGAAATGCAGGACACGCTAGATAAACTAGTAATATCATCAACCATGTGTAGTTAACTAGTGATTATGTTAAGATTGATTGTTTTTTATAAGATACATTTAATGCTAGCTAGCACCTTACCTTGGCTCCTTGCTGCACTCGCATAACAGACTGCGACGCAGTCTCCTCGTGGAGTGCAATGTAATGGGCCATGATCGGTGTCCAAAAATGCCGATTACCGATTGTTATGAAAACTTGAAATCGGCCCTAATTAATCGGCCATTCCGATTAATCGGTCGACCTCTACTCTACACATTATGAGCTAAGTATCTCTGTGTGCAAACAGACTAACGAGACCCTACTGTAAATCAAGCAGACAATAACATTATAAACATCAATTTGTTAGGGATGTGGGATCCAACATGGAGTACGGCATAACTGTCTTTACCAGAGTAATGAATGAAGAAGCACTGGTGTTGTTGTTGCATGTTGTGATGTTTGTCATGTGACTGTCATTCAGAAAATTATTTCCTGGATCAGCTGATGATAGTTGAACATGTGACTGTAACTAAACAGCTACAGTATTAAGAATTATGTGTAATTATTGAAGAACCACATTAATGACAGTATCCATTTGGGCGTTGTGAATCAACTTAAGGTGACTCTCGGATTCAGCAAACTCTGAAATTATTTAGGATTTATGTGCCCATGAAAACTGTTTCCCCAGCGTAACATAAGGAGACACTAAATGTTACGTAGTTAGAGTGCATTTCAGAGATCTGAATACAAAAAAACTGTCCGACAGCAAGATCCAGTATTTAAGTTGAAGTTCATCATATGACAAGCTTAACGTTATGATTATAACTACTGTTCCCTGAAGGAGGGAAACTAGGTACAACATACTATTAAATCCACATGTTATGACTAACTACTGTTCCCTGAAGGAGGGAAACTAGGTACAACATACTATTAAATCCACGCCTCGCTGGAAGCCCGCCTTCCACAGGTGATGAGCGTGAGACTCGGATTTATTCGTTAAATTTAATACTGCACTTCACCAACCCAGGAAGTGGCGGGGTCAAACAGGTGTTGTAACTCGTTCATAATTGGCACAAAGATCGGTAGAAATGGTAAGATAAATTGGCAATCCAAATGGAAATGAAAAAAGTTTGCCAATTTTACCAGAAACTTCAGGAGCATAATGTCAGAATTTACGAAGGCCAGCAGCAGGTCGGGAATTGGTTATTTTCTTTTGGTTAAATTGATCTCTGGCTTCCTCAAGTAATTTGTGTTAATTATTTAATCAAACGCTTGAAGCATCAGTTCAATTCAAGGTCTACATGGTTCTATGTGTCTATATGGAAAAATACACATCATATCATTTCAACCAATCAATTGGTAGAAAGAAAATAATATTTTTTAAATCTGGGACAGCCCTAGAACATACAGCATACATGCATTCAGTCCCTTTTTACACATTTTGTTACGTTACAGCCTTATTCTAAAATTCCCTTTTTTTTTATGATCAATCTTCAGACAATACCTCATAATGACATCACAATACCCCATAAAAGTGAGAAAAAAAGTTTAGAAATGCTTGCATACCAGTGGAAGTATGTCTGTAGGTCATGCCAGTAGGCTACAGTAGGTTGTATCTCTCTAGGTCATGCCAGTAGGCTACAGTAGGTTGTAACTCTCGAGGTCATGCCAGTAGGCTACAGTAGGTTGTATCTCTCTAGGTCATGCCAGTAGGCTACAGTAGGTTGTAACTCTCTAGGTCATGCCAGTAATTTACAGTAGGTTTTATCTCTCTAGGGCATGCCAGTAGGTTACAGTAGGTTGTATCTCTCTATGTCATGCCAGTAGGCTACAGTAGGTTGTAACTCTCTAGATCATGCCAGCAGGATACAGTAGGTTGTATCTCTCTAGGTCATGCCAGTAGGCTACAGTAGGTTAAATCTCTCTAGGGCATGCCAGTAGTTTACAGTAGGTTGTATCTCTCTAGGTCATGCCAGTAGGTTACAGTAGGTTGTATCTCTCTAGGTCATGCCAGTAGGCTACAGTAGGTTGTAAATCTCTAGGTCATGCCAGTAGGCTACAGTAGGTTGTATCTCTAGGTCATGCCAGCAGGCTACAGTAGGTTGTATCTCTCTAGGTCATGCCAGTAGGCTACAGTAGGTTGTAACTCTCTAGGTCATGCCAGTAGGTTACAGTAGGTTGTAAATCTCTTGGTCATGCCAGTAGGCTACAGTAGGTTGTATCTTTCTAGGTCATGCCAGTAGGCTACAGTAGGTTGTAACTCTCTAGGTCATGCCAGTAGGTTACAGTAGGTTGTAACTCTCTAGGTCATGCCAGTAGGTTACAGTAGGTTGTATCCAAGTGGAAACAATTATCAACCCAATGTGGAAAGTGTCAAATTTGGTCAACAACAAAATGAATGGCTTATTTGCGATGTGGGGTTTACTTGATCCAACAGAAGTTTCGTAATGCTTAAGTTGTTATGTGGACACGTGACATACCGAAAACTTTGATAAAAACAATATAGGAGTTGTCTCCAGATCGCTAAGCATATTAATGCTAGTAGCTTAGCATCCCTCTCCATTGAATACAGGGGGTTGAAGTCAACAACCCACATAGAATATAAACAATAGATTACAATAATAAGATTTATCCACCAATCCAAAGAAAGGATTGGCGGGAGCTAGACAACCCGCAGTGCTGCTTTGTGGACAACAACTCCACTTGTTAGGGCGGAGAGACATCTTGTCAGTATATCCATAATCTTTGGTGTAGCCAACCCAACTCTCGCATGGCACTATTGGGGGGCACGGTGTGCAGTAAATCATCACTACATTAAAATTGCTACCGTGCCCCCCAGTCTGCGGTCAGCAATAGACCCTTCTCAAATATATATGTTAAGTCACTTTTTGCTCTCTACGTCGTCTGATTCTAGACATACCAGTCATCATCCCAGGGTCCACTGTTGAAGAGGTATTGATGAGCCAACTCTGAATATCCAAAGTTAAAAACAAATTTAAGGCAGTACTTACTGGTGTTAATCAGATCTCCTATCTCCTCCTCTTCATCTTCATCTTTCAATGTGACAGTAATCTCCCCTTCCTTCTTCACTCCAAAAACTACATCCCCCTCTTTCTCTTCCTCCTCTTCTTTTACTGTAACATCCTCCTCCTCTTTCACTCTGAACGCGTCTTCCTCTTCTTTCACTGAAACGTCTTTCTCTACTTCTTTCACGGTAACAGCCTCACCCTCTACTTCTTGTTTTACTGTGACATCCTCTTCTTCCTTCTCCTCTTTCACCACAATGTTCAGCCCCAGAGCTTCTGTCTCCGTCCAGCAGACCGCCTCTTCTTTAACAAAGGAGTAGTTTAGTGAGCTCATGTTCGGGGATGTTAGCTAGCTAGCTATCAATAGCAACTAGGCTAGTGTTAACTTAACCAGACCGCTACTATAGCTGACTAATACAAAATAACGTAATATTAAATTAAATAGGTTAACAATTAGATACGACAGACGTGTGTCTAAAACACAGTAGCTAATGTAGACCGAAATCGTATAAATAGCTCGAATCTGTCGGCTATGTTGGCTAGCAAGCTACCGAGGTGGTTGACTAGCTGTTTATGAAGAACTGTCCACTAGATTATACGTCACGCTAGCAGCATCGCCTGAAAGACGCACATCGCCGTCTGCTGACTGGAGTAAGAAACGCAGTTGAGGATAATATTTTATTTTCAGACAAAGATTATTTTAAATGGATTTAATTAAATAATACTATTATATTAAGACATACAAAGACAGGAATGTGTTGATCGATTAGTGCGAATAAAAAATGTTTACTACAGCACATTTAAGGCAGTTTCATTAAGTCAAACTAAATCTAAATAAGTAGCTAGCTACTGTAGGTCTATACTGCTCCTACATGGTGTAAATACTGCTCCTACATGGTGTAACAATACATCATGTAGATGTATATAATGAACAGACTAAGTCTATACTGCTCCTACATGGTGCAACAACACATCATGTAGATGTATATAATGAACAGACTCGGTCTATACTGCTCCTACATGGTGTAACAATACATCATGTAGATGTATATAATGAACAGACTAGGTCTATACTGCTCCTACATGGTGTAACAATACATCATGTAGATGTATATAATGAACAGACTAGATCTATACTGCTCCTACATGGTGTAACAATACATCATGTAGATGTATATAATGAACAGACTAGGTCTATACTGCTCCTACATGGTGTAACAATACATCATGTAGATGTATATAATGAACAGACTAGGTCTATACTGCTCCTACATGGTGTAACAATACATCATGTAGATGTATATAATGAACAGACTAGGTCTATACTGCTCCTACATGGTGTAACAATACATCATGTAGATGTATACTACCGTTCAAAAGTTTGGGGTCACTTAGAAATGTCCTTGTTTTTGAAAGAAAGAAAAGCTATTTTTTGTAAACAGTGTGTGGGTCTGCTTGTTCTTTAACAAAGCTTTTGTAAACAGTGTTTTTGCATGCAGCAATTCAACCATGAAGGCCTGATTCACACAGTCACCTCTGAACAGTTGATGTTGAGATGTGTCTGTTACTTGAACTCTGTGAAGCATTTATTTGGGCTGCAATCTGAGGTGCAGTTAACTCTAATGAACGTATCTTCTGCAGCAGAGGTAACTCTGGGTCTTCCTTTCCTGTGGCAATCCTCGTGAGAGCCACCCATACCTTGTCACAACACAACTGATTGGCTCAAACACATTAAGAAGGAAAGAAATTCCACAAATTAACATTTAACAAGGCACACCTGTTAATTTAATTCCAGGTGACTACTTCATGAGGCAAAGGCAAAGGGTGACTGCTTTGAAGAATCTCAAATATAAAATACATTTTGATTTGTTTAACACTTTTTTGGTTACTACATGATTCAATATGTGTTATTTCATAGTTTGTCTTCACTATTATTCTACAATGTAGAAAATAGTAAAAATAAAGAAAAACCCTTGAATGAGTAGGTGTGTCCAATCTTTTGACTGGTACTGTATGTAAATGTGATATTTCAGTTGTTGTTTTTGTTACATTTGAAACATTTATAAAAACCTGTTTTTGCTTTGTCATTATGGGGTATTGTTATGTCATTATGGGGTATTGTGATGTCATTATGGGGTATTGTGTGTAGAATAATGAGGGTAAAATATTGATTTAATCCATTTTAGAATAACGTAACAAAATGTGGAAAAAGTGAAGGGGTCTGAATACTTTCCAAATGCGCTGTAAATATAGGGGCAGTAGTTAGTGACATCACTTCATGAAACAGGAGGTAGAAATATATAACATAGGTTCACAATATCAACATTCAATGTATCAAAATATTTACCAAGCTGGAAGTGGAAACGCCAGCCCAGCCACAATCCTAGAGGTTCACTGATGATCAACCTCCTCCTTCACATCTGACTCCTGATGATCAACCTCCTCCTTCACATCTGACTCCTGATGAACAACCTCCTCCTTCACATATTTACATTTACATTTAAGTCATTTAGCAGACGCTCTTATCCAGAGCGACTTACAAATTGGTGCATTCACCTTATGATATCCAGTGGAACAACCACTTTACAATAGTGCATCTAACTCTTTTAAGGGGGGGGGGGGGGTTAGAAGGATTACTTTATCCTATCCTAGGTATTCCTTAAAGAGGTGGGGTTTCAGGTGTCTCCGGAAGGTGGTGATTGACTCCGCTGACCTGGCGTCGTGAGGGAGTTTGTTCCACCATTGGGGTGCCAGAGCAGCGAACAGTTTTGACTGGGCTGAGCGGGAACTGTACTTCCTCAGAGGTAGGGAGGCGAGCAGGCCAGAGGTGGATGAACGCAGTGCCCTTGTTTGGGTGTAGGGCCTGATCAGAGCCTGAAGGTACGGAGGTGCCGTTCCCCTCACAGCTCCGTAGGCAAGCACCATGGTCTTGTAGCGGATGCGAGCTTCAACTGGAAGCCAGTGGAGAGAGCGGAGGAGCGGGGTGACGTGAGAGAACTTGGGAAAGTTGAACACCAGACGGGCTGCGGCGTTCTGGATGAGTTGTAGGGGTTTAATGGCACAGGCAGGGAGCCCAGCCAACAGCGAGTTGCAGTAATCCAGACGGGAGATGACAAGTGCCTGGATTAGGACCTGCGCCGCTTCCTGCGTGAGGCAGGGTCGTACTCTGCGAATGTTGTAGAGCATGATACTACAGGAACGGGTCACCGCCTTGATGTTAGTTGAGAACGACAGGGTGTTGTCCAGGATCACGCCAAGGTTCTTAGCACTCTGGGAGGAGGACACAATGGAGTTGTCAACCGTGATGGCGAGATCATGGAACGGGCAGTCCTTCCCCGGGAGGAAGAGCAGCTCCGTCTTGCCGAGGTTCAGCTTGAGGTGGTGATCCGTCATCCACACTGATATGTCTGCCAGACATGCAGAGATGCGATTCACCACCTGGTTATCAGAGGGGGGAAAGGAGAAGATTAATTGTGTGTCATCTGCATAGCAATGATAGGAGAGACCATGTGAGGATATGACAGAGCCAAGTGACTTGGTGTATAGCGAGAATAGGAGAGGGCCTAGAACAGAGCCCTGGGGGACACCAGTGGTGAGAGCACGTGGTGCGGAGACAGATTCTCGCCACGCCACCTGGTAGGAGCGACCTGTCAGGTAGGACGCAATCCAAGCGTGGGCCGCGCCGGAGATGCCCAGCTCGGAGAGGGTGGAGAGGAGGATCTGATGGTTCACAGTATCAAAGGCAGCCGATAGGTCTAGAAGGATGAGAGCAGAGGAGAGAGAGTTAGCTTTAGCAGTGCGGAGCGCCTCCGTGACACAGAGAAGAGCAGTCTCAGTTGAATGACTAGTCTTGAAACCTGACTGATTTGGATCAAGAAGGTCATTCTGAGAGAGATAGCAGGAGAGCTGGCCAAGGACGGCACGTTCAAGAGTTTTGGAGAGAAAAGAAAGAAGGGATACTGGTCTGTAGTTGTTGACATCGGAGGGATCGAGTGTAGGTTTTTTCAGAAGGGGTGCAACTCTCGCTCTCTTGAAGACGGAAGGGACGTAGCCAGCGGTCAAGGATGAGTTGATGAGCGAGGTGAGGTAAGGGAGAAGGTCTCCGGAAATGGTCTGGAGAAGAGAGGAGGGGATAGGGTCAAGCGGGCAGGTTGTTGGGCGGCCGGCCGTCACAAGACGCGAGATTTCATCTGGAGAGAGAGGGGAGAAAGAGGTCAAAGCACAGGGTAGGGCAGTGTGAGCAGAACCAGCTGTGTCGTTTGACTTAGCAAACGAGGATCGGATGTCGTCGACCTTCTTTTCAAAATGGTTGACGAAGTCATCAGCAGAGAGGGAGGAGGGGGGAGGAGGGGGAGGAGGATTCAGGAGGGAGGAGAAGGTGGCAAAGAGCTTCCTAGGGTTAGAGGCAGATGCTTGGAATTTAGAGTGGTAGAAATTGGCTTTAGCAGCAGAGACAGAAGAGGAGAATGTAGAGAGGAGGGAGTGAAAGGATGCCAGGTCCGCAGGGAGGCGAGTTTTCCTCCATTTCCGCTCGGCTGCCCGGAGCCCTGTTCTGTGAGCTCGCAATGAGTCGTCGAGCCACGGAGCAGGAGGGGAGGACCGAGCCGGCCTGGAGGATAGGGGACATAGAGAGTCAAAGGATGCAGAAAGGGAGGAGAGGAGGGTTGAGGAGGCAGAATCAGGAGATAGGTTGGAGAAGGTTTGAGCAGAGGGAAGAGATGATAGGATGGAAGAGGAGAGAGTAGCGGGGGAGAGAGAGCGAAGGTTGGGACAGCGCGATACCATCCGAGTAGGGGCAGTGTGGGAAGTGTTGGATGAGAGCGAGAGGGAAAAGGATACAAGGTAGTGGTCGGAGACTTGGAGGGGAGTTGCAATGAGATTAGTGGAAGAACAGCATCTAGTAAAGATGAGGTCAAGCGTATTGCCTGCCTTGTGAGTAGGGGGGGAAGGTGAGAGGGTGAGGTCAAAAGAGGAGAGGAGTGGAAAGAAGGAGGCAGAGAGGAATGAGTCAAAGGTAGACGTGGGGAGGTTAAAGTCACCCAGAACTGTGAGAGGTGAGCCATCCTCAGGAAAGGAACTTATCAGGGCGTCAAGCTCATTGATGAACTCTCCAAGGGAACCTGGAGGGCGATAAATGATAAGGATGTTAAGCTTGAAAGGGCTGGTAACTGTGACAGCATGGAATTCAAAGGAGGCGATAGACAGATGGGTCAGGGGAGAAAGAGAGAATGTCCACTTGGGAGAGATGAGGATCCCAGTGCCACCACCCCGCTGACCAGAAGCTCTCGGGGTGTGCGAGAACACGTGGGCAGACGAGGAGAGAGCAGTAGGAGTAGCAGTGTTATCAGTGGTAATCCATGTTTCCGTCAGTGCCAAGAAGTCGAGGGACTGGAGGGAAGCATAGGCTGAGATGAACTCTGCCTTGTTGGCCGCAGATCGGCAGTTCCAGAGGCTGCCTGAGACCTGGAACTCCACGTGGGTCGTGCGCGCTGGGACCACCAGGTTAGAGTAGCAGCGGCCACGCGGTGTGAAGCGTTTGTATGGTCTGTGCAGAGAGGAGAGAACAGGGATAGACAGACAAAATAGTTGACAGGCTACAGAAGAGGCTACGCTAATGCAAAGGAGATTGGAATGACAAGTGGACTACACGTCTCGAATGTTCAGAAAGTTAAGCTTACGTTGCATATGACTCCAGTGATCAATCCAGAGAGTCTTCTTTCTTGGGGAATCCCGATGGACGACGTCATCCAATAGGCTGGTCATCACGACCACCGCCCACAAGTTAATTGTCATTCAGGTTATCAATGGGAAGAGCATTAGCAATATGTCCTGTCTGGTAACTTGTCTCGTTCAATGGATTTACATTGGCAGGTGTAAAAAAAAAACTCAGTTGATTTCAAACTGAGGAAAAACTTTTGTAAGTCTTTAACTGTATCAAAGTCTGTGGCCTGTGATGTTGGGACAAATGATAGTCCCTTATTATACAAGAGATAAAATCCACAAATTCTACAGCACAATGGCAGAGTCATGTCTTAAGTGTAAAATTAACAATGACTCAATAATCCTTCTGGGAATGTTATGATGTCATAAAGTTATGGGCGGAGTTAGAAAGTTGGCTGTCAGAAGTACAGTTATACAATGTAAAATTACTTTTAATCTGTCTGTCTGTATATTTCAAGACATGGCATATGAGGGTGCAGTGAGATACCCGATGGTTGGATGATACTTTTCTCATCAATCATCTTAAATATTATACTTTATTAAAACCTGGAAATCAACCAATCCTCTGTTGTTAATTCAATAGAATGGGATAATGCTTTATTATATAAGTGTTGAAAGTGAGTGGGAGACGGAGAGAAATAAAATGGTGCTGATGCGGGCGCTGGGGGTGTGTTCTAGTGGGTCTGGGCAGGTGTGATGTAGTTAATGGAGATGGAGGTGTGTTCTAGTGGGTCTGGGCAGGTGTGATGTAGTTAATGGAGATGGAGGTGTGTTCTATTGGGTCTGGGCAGGTGTGATGTAGTTAATGTTTGTATGTGTATGTTTTGTATTTTTATAAAATAAAATATTTTAAAAGTCCCAATGCAAAGTTACACCTCACTGTTCTATTTTTTGAGTTATTACATTAAACCAATCAGAATTCAGAAGAATGCCAAAGTCAGGTGTGAAGTAATATGGAGGACCAGCCTATTCCCTATGATGTAAACTACAACAGAAATAACTTCAAATGTAGAACTTCAAATTAAAACAATAATTTGCGCTCATGACTTGAGTGATTGAAGTAAACCAACGTTTTGGAAATACATAACGCCATCTAACCAAATATCAAAGAATGTTAACTATATGCAGTTATTTTTGCCAGCCAGCTAACGTTAGCTATATGCAGTTATCTTAGCCAGCCAGCTAACGTTAGCTATATGCAGTTATCTTAGCCAGCCAGCTAACATTAGCTATTTAGCCAACTAGCTCTGGTCAGCGAGCTGGAGCCCAACTACTGGAGACCAGTTAGAACCCAACTAACAAAACCCAACTAAAACATGACTGCAGATCAAAAGAGCAGAGACATACAGAATGATGCAAAAAAAAATCCCCAACATCCAAAATAGATAGATTCCATTTGCAGATATCAGTCAGCGCGCTAGCAGTAAGCCAACGTGGAAAAAGTTACAAAAATAGGTTCATTACTCAAGGCTTTGAGCGACACAGAATTTAGAACAGCCATATTAGTATAGATGAAGTCACACGCCGTAGCAGCGTAGCCATTATGTCATATATTAAATCACTGGCCGTGTTCGAGAGCGTCAAATCCATGCTGCGTTGTGGGTAAACGGTGACTGGCTGACTGATTTATAAATAATAATGAGTAGTTATTTATGATGCAAGGTGATTTGTAAATTAGTCAGTCAGCAGCCACCTGCACTGTCGGCTGCAATGTCGAACGAGCCCAATACCAAACCAATCAGGTGGTTGTTCGACAAAATGAATCTTCAGACGCCATTGATCACGTGCTGCTGATAAAGTGATGCGGCCATCAGCACACTGCTTTGAAGTTTACTGCTCAGCGATTTCAATGCGTGCCTCGTAGCTCCGGTATCAAACGTAACATCCCCATCGAAAAGTTGGCAAAACAAAAAGGAGCAAGCAGGTTGATTTCCTCTGTCGTTTTGAGCCCACGGCAAGAACGCACCAGAGCTTACCGTGCTAACGGGTTCCCACTAGATAACACACCACACAGTTCACGAAAAGCATGAGGTGTGGTTAACGTTTACAAGCTTTAGCTAGATATCAACCTAGCGTGACCTTCCTGGTCTCTCAAGTCAGTGAGTCAACACAGGAAGGAGCAATTAATGGATAGTTAATTTATTTCCAAAGCTGCAATGCTGGGACACACACAGTATGGATGAATGATCAGTAGTGACGGGATATAAATCCATCGCAGTCAGGTTCAGACAACTGCGTTACCCACTCCAGTCAGCAGCTAGCGGTGTGCGATTTTAAGACAATGCTGTTAGTGTGACGTATAATCTAGTGGACGGAACCCTTCTTTCAGCAGCAGCAACAGTTAGTCAGCCACCTCGGTAGCTTGCTAGAGAAATAGCCGAACCAATAAAGCTCTTTAGACGCTTTGGTGTATATTAGCCACTGTGTTTTAAACCCTATTCTGTCGCCTGTGAAACCATATGGCTGTGCTCAATGTGAGAAGAGTTTTGTTTCATCTAGCCATCTGACTGCACACCAGAGAACACACACAGGAGAGAAATCATATAGCTGTGATCAATGTGGGGCAAGATTTGCTTGGCTAAACCGCCTAGTATCACACCAGAGAACACACACTGGAGAAAAACCTTATAGCTGTGATCAATGTGGGAAGAGTTTTTCTACTTCTAGCTATCTGACTGTACACCAGAGAACACACACAGGAGAGAAACGATATAGCTGTAATCAATGTGGGACAAGATTTGCTTGGCTAAACCGCCTAGTATCACACCAGAGAACACACACGGGAGAGAAACCTTATGGCTGTGATCAATGTGGGAAGAGTTTTTCTACTTCTAGCTCTCTGACTGTACACCAGAGAACACACACAGGAGAGAAATCTTGTAGCTGTAATCAATGTGGGAAGAGTTTTACTCGGCCAAACAGCCTGATAGTACACCAGCGAACACACACAGGAGAGAAATCTCATAGCTGTAATCAATGTGGGAAGAGTTTTACTCAGCCAAACAGCCTGATAATACACCAGCGGACACACACATGAGAGAAACCTCATGGCTGTGATAAATGTGATGAGATAATCTGATAAAAGATCTCTGATCAAATATCAGAAAATACATACATGAAGGAGTTGTTTCATGATATCAATGAAATAATGTCACAATGTAGAATGTTTAAACATTGTTTTAACATTTTAGTAGGAGTGTTTTAATGATGTCACAATGTAGAACCCTAAATGTTTGTCCCCTGTTCTATTGATTTCAGCATGATATGGATATTAGCCTCAGGGGGAAAATCCAGTCTCTGAATTGAAAGAGTACTATTTATGTGATTTAACAAAAAGTGAGTAACAAAAAAAGAGTTGTGTTACACTTACCACATTGGTGACCCACTTGAATCGAAATGCAGCACATCAAAATGTAGCTAGCTGTTTTCTACAAATTGTCCTCTAACCAGTGATGTACACATTATTCCCAGACTCCTTGTGGTTTTTGAGCTGTTCGTTTTAACAGGACTTGCAACCTCATCTCCCTTCTGTCACAAAAATTATTTCAACATGATATCGATGAGTGATGACAAATAAGTGTTGTGTTGGACCTGGAGTCGCCTCCTGGAAAACCGTCGTTATAGGTGAATATGATCTCCGGCTTCGATTTTATTTGATACATGTCACAATATCATCCTAAAGTATGTTTTTTCAATATAGTTTAATTATATTATTGAAATTTATTCGGGACTTTAGACGTGATGCTTTGGAGGAATTTGTTCAAGAAGGAGAGGTTAGCGCCGCACGGCCAGTGTGCTTGCTAATTCAAGAGGGAAATAGTTCGTTCTGGATCCAAACAAAGACGGTTCTGAAGAAAGGACCCCTTGTACAACATTCTGATGGAAGATCAACAAAGATAAGGACCCAATTTGGGATGCGATTTCATATATCTGTCGAACTGTGCTATCGCTACCGTTTGTCTAGAATCAATGCTGCTGTGTGTTAGCTATTGTAGTAAGCTAATATAACGATATATTGTGTTTTCGCTGTAAAACACTTCAAAAATCTGAAATATTTGCTGTATTCACAAGATCTTTGTCTTTCATTAGCTATCCACCATATATTTTTCTGAAATGTTTTATGATGAGTAATTAGGTAGTTGACGTTGGTGTCTGTATTTTCTCTGGCTACTCCCATGCGATTTCTGACTGTAGCTATGATGGTGGCTATGATGGTAGCAGTAATGTAAAACTGATTTATAGCTAAAATATGCACATTTTTCGAACAAAACATAGTTTTATGTGTAACATGTTATAGGACTGTCATCTGAGGGAGTTTTTTCTAGGTTATTTAGGTTGGTTCTAGGTTAGTTAGGTTAGCTTTGTGCATGCTACTTGCATGCTACCGTTGCTGTGAAAAATGTCTGTCTGTCTTTTGTATTTGGTGGTGAGCTAACATAAATATATGTGGTGTTTTCGCTGTAAAACATTTTAAAAATCGGAAATATTGGCTGTATTCACAAGATCTTTGTCTTTCATTTGCTATCCACCATATATTTTTCTGAAATGTTTTATGATGTGTAATTAGGTAGTTGACGTTGGTGTCTGTATTTTCTCTGGCTACTCCCGTGCGATTTCTGACTGTAGCTATGATGGTAGCAGTAATGTAAAACTGATTTATAGCTAAAATATGCAATTTTTTTGAACAAAACATAGATTTATTGTGTAACATGTTATAGGACTGTCATCTGAGGGAGTTTTTTCTAGGTTATTTAGGTTGGTTCTAGGTTAGTTAGGTTGGCTTGTGCATGCTGCCTGCATCCTACTTGTGCTGTGAAAAATGTCTGTCCTCTTTTTTATTTGGTGGTGAACTAACATAAATATATGTGGTGTTTTCTCTGTAAAACATTTTAAAAATCGGACATGTTGGCTGGATTCACAAGATGTTTATCTTTCAAATGCTGTATTGGACTTGTTAATGTGTGAAAGTTAAATATAAAAAAAAAAATTGATTTTGAATTTCGCGCCCTGCACTTGAGCTGGATGTTGTCATAGGTGTACCGGCGTCGGGCTTGCAGCCATAACAGATTTTAAGAGTGTCTGGCCCAGTGCTCCAGTTGTCTTGATAGATGTGGAGAGTCAACACCTTTAGTTGCTCCACCTTGTAATATTTTTGTTGTGGATAAATGACCAGGCAGGAGACGGGAGTACAGTTAGTTTTCGTTTAGTCAAAACCTCTCGAGCTCTACAGTTCCCGGGCACTCTACTGCGCATGTGCATTTCCTATTAGGTGTAGTAACGTAACACTGTCGTAACACTGTAGTCCCGTGTGGCTCAGTTGGTAGAGCATGGCGCTTGCAACGCCAGGGTTGTGGGTTCATTCCCCACGGGGGGACCAGGATGAATATGTATGAACTTTCCAATTTGTAAGTTGCTCTGGATAAGAGCGTCTGCTAAATGACTTAAATGTAAATGTAATGTAATACATCACCGCTTAGTAACAGCATAGTAACTAATATAAACAGATGTAGATCCCAGATACTACACACCTTTTTGGTTTGCTTCCTGTCTTTAAGTTCGGTGTGGGTTTTTCTTTTGTTTGCATCTTCTTGGGCAGAATTAGTGGGTCTCATGGTGGGTGTCTTTGAGGTCCCAGTTGTTGTTACTAATCAACTTTCAGTGGACACCCCCATAGTGTCTTTCAGAACCCCTCCTAAAACCCCACCTGTTTAGTTGTGGTTGTTGTCAGTGATTCTTTGTTAGTTCCCTCTTCTATTTAAGGGACATTTCTGGTTTTCTTGCTGGGGAACGTAACAACAAACAATGTTTTAAAACAAGCTGGTTTGGATGGTGCATCCAATTGTTCATATTTTAATCAATGGCATTTCCTTTGAATGCTCATTAGTCTTTCAGTTGTTAATCTTTTTTATCCTCTTATGTTTGTTGTGGTAAATATTTGTTTATTTCCATAGTTTTTTCCTGTGAAGCCATTGTGTTGCATCCATGTCTGAAATGTGCTGTATAAATAAAGCTTGATTTGAACATATTGCAAAACAAATTAACCCAATGACTGACCAATCAACAGACTCTTGCTAAACCTATGAACAAATATGTGCAAAAGCAACACATATCTTGGTCCATCTTAGTATGAAAAACAGTATATCTTCCACTGTGTCAAAATAGTGTATGGTATGTACGTTTAGTATCACTTTTCAACCAACTCAGTTAATTTGTTGAAAATGAAACATTTTGAAATCAACAATACATCAAAGGATTCAACTACTGAAAACAAACAAACAAATGGATCAATCCCACTTTTCCAGCCTGCTGAAGGTGTGGTGGAGTGGTAAACACCACCCCCGGCTCTACCAGGGGCTTGAGGTGGTCTCCCACAGCTCTGCTTATGTCATGTTCTGTGGCCTTGCAGTTCCATTTCTTGACTGCCCCTGCAACACAGAAACCCATTTAGTCACATTATATAAAACACTCAAAGTAATGGATATGGAGCATCTATGGCCTCAGTTACACCTGGCACCTAAATGTGACTTCTGTCATCCGATCACTCCAAGCTGCATTAGGTTCAGATCTACCAGGATGGGCCTTTGACATAGTCTGGACACAGTCAGGCCACCAAATATGCATAAGCAATGTAAAGAGATAGATATACATCTGTGGGACATCCCTAGCCCGTTGACATTTAAAATGGTTAAGGTTAGGGTTTAGGGTAGGGACGTCCTAAGGATCCCAGATAGCATTGACCATTGTGCACCCATTAAATTGCTGGGAGTTTATACATGGAGTATGCGACTTTCTTTATTTTGATAGTTTATAGTTTATTCGCTGTTAGTCAGCACCTCTACACACACAATTTTTCTGGGTGTGCGCCAGCTCATGTTTTTTAAGGGTAGGTAACAACACATCCGCCACGCTGATCCTCAACACAGGGGCCCTTCAGGGGTGCGTGCTCAGCCCCCTCCTGTACTCCCTGTTCACTCATGACTGCACGGCCAGGCATGACTCCAACACCATCATTAAGTTTGCCGATGCCACAACAGTGGTAGGCCTGATCACCGACAACGAGGAGACAGCCTATATGGAGGAGGTCTGGCTGTGTGGTGCCAGGAAAACAACCTCTCCCTCAACGTGATCAAGACAAAGGAGATGATTGTGGACTACAGGAAAAGGAAGACAGAGCACACCCCCATTCTTATCGACGGGGCTGTAGTGGAGCAGGTTGAGAGCTTCAAGTTCCTTGGTGTCCACATCACTAACAAACTATCATGGTCCAAGCACACCAAGACAGTCATGAAGAGGGCACGACAAAACCTATTCCCCCTCAGGAGACTGAAAAGATTTAGCATGGGTCCTCAGATCCTCAAAAGGTTCTACAGCTGCACCATCGAGAGCATCCTGACTGGTTGCATCCCTGCCTGGTATAGCAACTGATCTGCCTCCGACCACAAGGCACTACAGAGGGTAGTGCGTACAACCCAGTACATCACTTGGGCCAAGCTTCCTGCAATCCAGGACCTCGATACCAGGCGGTGTCAGAGGAAGCCCGCCCCCCACTCTCAGTTATCATCTATGCATAGCCACTTAATAACTCTACCTACATGTACATATTACCTCAATTACCTCGACTAACCGGTGCCCCCGCACATTGACTCTGTACCAGTACCCCCTATATATAGTCTCCACATTGACTCTGTACCGGTACCCCCTGTATATAGTCTCCACATTGACTCTGCAGCAGCTGACTGCCCAGTTCAACGTCAGTTCACCATCTCACCTCATACTATATTGGAGCAGCAGCAGCTGACTGCCCAGTTCAACGTCAGTTCACCGTCTCACCTCATACTGTATTGGAGCAGCAGCAGCTGACTGCCCGGTTCAACGTCAGTTCACAGTCTCACCTCATACTGTATTGGAGCAGCAGCAGCTGACTGCCCGGTTCAACGTCAGTTCACAGTCTCACCTCATACTGTATTGGAGCAGCAGCAGCTGACTGCCCAGTTCAACATCAGTTCACCGTCTCACCTCATACTGTATTGCAGCAGCTGACTGCCCAGTTCAACGTCAGTTCACCGTCTCACCTCATACTGTATTGGAGCAGCAGCAGCTGACTGCCCAGTTCAACATCAGTTCACCGTCCCACCTCATACTGTATTGGAGCAGCAGCAGCTGACTTGATTGTTGATGCTAATCATCATGTGTTGAATCTGAGAGTAAATAGAGCCGACTACAACTCTAAAAATGAAGAGTTCAACTGGAGTTGTTCTCAGATCCTCTAAGAACCGTAGGGTTCTTGGTCAATGAAAAACACCCCCAAAACGTTCTTCAAAGAACTTGTTAGAATGTGGGTTCATCGAGGAACCTCTGTTGTTGCTGGACTTCTTCCGGGAACTTCGCAATTACAACTGAAAACGATGGTGACAAGTTTGGATGCGACAACAAGTTAAAAAGGTTAAGTTGGGTTGATGTTTGGCTCTGAATATGTCTCGAAACAATTTATATAATATTATAACATACTAATGATGAATAACGAAGACAATTATGGTTTTCTGTGAATATCTTCCATAACCTTTCTATAGTTAATTACCGTAAATATTAGAAAGCCGGGTTTGACCGTCGGCGTTGTATGAGCCACAGTACAGTACCGTTATCTAGCTAGCTAACGTTATGTCCTAACTAGGCAGAACTAGGTTTGGATTGTTTCCTCAACTATATTCTTTCCCATATATTGTATATCGTTTCCATAAAGCCAACATGGCTTTACACTCATTAACGTAAGTTTCCAATCTAGAACAGTTCTCACTTTTGTGATAATGAACTAGCTACCGTTAACTAACTGACTAAAGTTAACTAACTAAAGACGGTGACCTGTCCAGACGAGATGTTACAACGAACTGAATCGTCAATGGAGGTCTTCCTTTTTATATAGCCTGCTACAGCATGCAATACTATTAACTCACAAGGGGGCATAACGTTACATGTACAATACTATCCCATTTTGGAAACGTTACATGGACAATACTATCCCATTTTGGAAACGTTACATGTACAAAACTATCCCATTTAGGAAACGTTACATGTACAATACTATCCCATTTTGGAAACGTTACATGTACAATACTATCCCATTTTGGAAACGTTACATGTACAATACTATCCCATTTTGGAAACGTTACATGGACAATACTATCCCATTTTGGAAACGTTACATGTACAATACTATCCCATTTTGGAAACGTGACATGTACAATACTATCCCATTTTGGAAACGTTACATGTACGCCCCCTTGTGGAGGGAAATTAATATCTTAGATGGTAGCTGTAGATGGGATTCAAATGCATAATGGTATTAATACAGTGTCTAGACTACCTCTTTTGTATTAATGCCCTTCAGAATCCAAACACAGTATTGCCATGCAGCAAAATGTTGCGTATAATCTTTCAAGTCAGCTTGATAAAATATTGAACAATTTGTGTACAAAGATATCTTGAAATGTGACATTAGGCCTGTATGGCAGTACTGTTACTGTATGGCAGTACTGTATTGGCTAGTGCTTTCTCCAATATGTTCTTCTATTTTACATGACATTGTATGTCGATGCCATTTATCTTTCAATATTTATTTAATATATATATGTTTTAATGCTTGTAAGACTATTCTTTGACACATTTTCTCTTCCTTTGAAATTATTATAGGACAGAACATGGACCCAATGCAATTGGAATCAAGAAGGAACAGATATGTTGTAGGACAGCTGCATTTGAAGTGTACATTTAACCTACATAGCAGTCAAAACAAACTGAAATCTATTGGCGTACAAATGTGTGCAAATGATCTTTTCAGATCTTCTCATAAATTAATCAAGTCCAAGGAATGGATATATACAAAAAAATAATTCAAGGACTAGCAGACATAGAGAGGCGAGGCAGGGGTGAGGACATCATCCTGCTATTTTGACAGTCCCTGAAGGACAATGCAGAAGAGGTATTTGCTCTTATTCCTTCCCTTTCTCTAATGTATTTTGTAATAAAATTAGCAAGTGTAGTAAGATCATTGCTTTACTTTACTAGGACTCGAGAGCACAGCAGCGATTCTGCTCTTGCCCTACATCTTCAATGAGGACCGGAGTGGCCTTTATCTCCGTGACAAGGTATGCCTATGCACCAATCATCTGTTTCTTCATAAACTAGGTGTGCATGCTTATATAAAACTAAGGCTGAACATTTATGTTCTTTGTTAATTGTATTAATCTTTTCTTACTTTTGTTGACACAGATTTCACCGCTCTTCACTCCTTTACTGCACATCGGCCAAAATCCATTTCACCATGAGAGTGAAATCCCACTGGCCTTTGATGGGGAGAACATCCACGCCCTCGAGGACGTCCCCATGGGACTTGGGGCTCTGCTAGGGCTGTATTTTTTTATTTTCCCTTAAATTTCCAAAAATGTCAGAAAAACACTTATGTTGTTAAGTTACTGTGTTCTGGGAGAAGAGAAGTTGGGGTGAAGTTACCAGGGTCGGTCATAAAGATGGCAAACTTCCTAACATAACTAAGTGAATATGATATACACTAAAGCTGAAAAATCTGTATTTAGCATCAAGTCTACAATATTGTTAGTTTACCTACGATTCATTTTTTTATGTTGTTTTTATTGTACATCATTATTTTAATAATTTTTTAAATGTCATAAATCCCTATACAAAGTAAATGTATTATATATTATGGTCTGACATTTCTGCAGAAATGTTGCATTTTTGTATTATAGAATTTATGTATTATAGAGCTCTAGGAGGAACTATAGAGCTCTAGGAGGAACTATAGAGCTCTAGGAGGAACTATAGAGCTCTAGGAGGAACTATAGATCTCCGTGAGGAACTATAGATCTCCGTGAGGAACTATAGAGCTCTGTGAGGAACTATAGAGTTCTATGTTACTATCCAAACTTCAGATTAAGACGCAGTCAAACAACTCTCCTATCGCAGTCACACAACTCTATTCCCAAACATACATAATCAATTAGTTGTTTTTCCCCAATATTTTAACCTGCAGGCATATTTCTAACTCATGGTTAGTTCCTAGGATAATGCAACTCATACATTTACATCTTTCAATACTTCTAAAATGGGGTCCAGGTTTAAAACAAGTACAGGTTTAAAACAATTACAGGTGCACCTTACTATCTTATACTATATCATAAATGGTCTTAACTTGTAAACACAGATTCTAGTTTTCATCCAGTTCACACAGATAGCTGCCTCGGCCCTGTTTACTCCTCCAAGGTGCCCCCTTCACACAGGAATACACACTCACAGCCTACGAGGCTTTTCTAAAAACTCCACTTGTGTCCCTCACCTCTTTCTTTTTTTGAAACTACGTTCGAGATGTGGTATCCACTCGGCTCGCTGCCTCTCAGATCAAAGGTGGGTCCATCTGCTCCATTCCCGAAGTGTGGTCTCCCTAAGATCCCAAGTTAGAGGGATCCCTTGTGCACCATTTACCCAGGTCGTCAGGAGCGTCACCAAATCAAGATTCACATCCCCATCGCCAAATGTGGTTAATTTCTTTTATATCAAATAAGTAGAGAAACTTTTCACACAAGTCAGTTATTCTGAAACTAAATCTTTATTCACTTATTAATAAGGGAGCAGGTTAATACAACACACAAATATAAAGTGAATCAATTGAGTGCTCTACGATAATGATGGCTGGTCGACAAATCACCCCCAGATGATTCGTTGAGAGCCACGATACAAATGTACAAATGTCTTTTACAGCCAAGATACACCCCTTTCAACCTACATGACGAACAATAGATGTATAGAACCGGTCACAAGATTAAGATTTGTACGAGAGATACTGTCTGTCTTCTCCTTTCCCCCCTCTGATAACCAGGTGGTGAATCGCATCTCTGCATGTCTGGCAGACATATCAGTGTGGATGACGGATCACCACCTCAAGCTGAACCTCGGCAAGACGGAGCTGCTCTTCCTCCCGGGGAAGGACTGCCCGTTCCATGATCTCGCCATCACGGTTGACAACTCCATTGTGTCCTCCTCCCAGAGTGCTAAGAACCTTGGCGTGATCCTGGACAACACCCTGTCGTTCTCAACTAACATCAAGGCGGTGACCCGTTCCTGTAGGTTCATGCTCTACAACATTCGCAGAGTACGACCCTGCCTCACGCAGGAAGCGGCGCAGGTCCTAATCCAGGCACTTGTCATCTCCCGTCTGGATTACTGCAACTCGCTGTTGGCTGGGCTCCCTGCCTGTGCCATTAAACCCCTACAACTCATCCAGAACGCCGCAGCCCGTCTGGTGTTCAACTTTCCCAAGTTCTCTCACGTCACCCCGCTCCTCCGCTCTCTCCACTGGCTTCCAGTTGAAGCTCGCATCCGCTACAAGACCATGGTGCTTGCCTACGGAGCTGTGAGGGGAACGGCACCTCCGTACCTTCAGGCTCTGATCAGGCCCTACACCCAAACAAGGGCACTGCGTTCATCCACCTCTGGCCTGCTCGCCTCCCTACCTCTGAGGAAGTACAGTTCCCGCTCAGCCCAGTCAAAACTGTTCGCTGCTCTGGCACCCCAATGGTGGAACAAACTCCCTCACGACGCCAGGTCAGCGGAGTCAATC
Organism: Salvelinus alpinus; assembly: GCF_045679555.1. NCBI lineage: Eukaryota > Metazoa > Chordata > Actinopteri > Salmoniformes > Salmonidae > Salvelinus > Salvelinus alpinus. Next base: position 3,024,483 of record NW_027255981.1, read on the forward strand.
ACCACCTTCCGGAGACACCTGAAACCCCACCTCTTTAAGGAATACCTAGGATAGGATAAAGTAATCCTTCTAACCCCCCCCCCTTAAAAGAGTTAGATGCACTATTGTAAAGTGGTTGTTCCACTGGATATCATAAGGTGAATGCACCAATTTGTAAGTCGCTCTGGATAAGAGCGTCTGCTAAATGACTTAAATGTAAATGTAAATGTTGTAGTTGAAAAGATGCCTTTTCGGTTCGTTTTTTCAATGACTTGAAAACAACTTAATTTCAACGTACTTGCAGCCCATACACATGGACTCAGTATAATGAATTGGTCTATAATCAATTTTATTAACAATCCTACATCACTCCAGCATTTCTTTTCAACATTCAAGTGCTAATTGTCTTTATTCCACTACTGAAGAAGTATGACTCAAATCACCTCATATTTCAAACATCCAGCCTGACAAAAGATACATGTTTTATTATTCCAATTATTCCATTTGGGGAATTATTGCCACTACATATTAACAAAGGGTTGTATGTTGGGTTTTCATATTTACAATTCATGTTACATTTAGTAATAATTATTTATGCAACCAACTGACAATTTTGGGGTACAATTATATTGACATTGTTATCCTGCTTTAATAATATCAGGGTTAATTCTCAGATGTGCCAACCCAAATGTACTAGAGCATGACATTGGGGACTGGGCCCAGATCCAGTAACATGCCTATTGAGTGAACCCTGAAAAGAGAGAAGCTCCGCAGTGAGGTGGAAAGTTACTACGGATATTGCAGGAGTTTCCTCTTGAAATCAGACATGTCCGTGGTAATGACAACTTGGTTGCTGATTGTTTCAAGGGTGGGCAGTCAAAAAAGATTTGTGTTGTGCGTTTAGCCAGTGCGTTGCCATGGATCACAATTCATTTTGACTGCACGTTTTTCCATATTGGAGATGAGTTTTGTTTGGGCTCGTTCCAAGGGGACGAGAGTTCTAGAAGCTAATGAGTTTTAGGAAGATGAGAGTTCTAGAAGCTAGTGAGTTAAAAAAAAAAATAAATTGCTCCACTTCCTGTCTTTAAGTTTGTTGTGGGTTTTTCTTTTGTTTGCCTCTTCTTGGGCAGATTTAGTGGGTCTCATGGTGGGTGTCTTTTAGGTCCCAGTTGTTGTTACTAGTCAACTTTCAGTGCCCCTCTTAAAAAAAACAAGCTTGAATTTTGGGATGGATATTGCATCCAATTAATATTTTAATCAATGGCATTTCCTTTGGGTGCTCATTAGTCTTTCAGTTGTTAGTCTTCTGTTTGTTGTGTAGTAAATACTTCATTTTTTATTTGTTTTTTCCTTTGAAGCCATTGTTTTGCATCCATGTCTGAAATGTGCTGTATAAATAAAGCTTGATTTGATTTCAACAAATGAACCCAATGACTGACCAATCAACAGACTCTTGGTCCCTCTTAGTATGAAAAACGGTATCACTTTTCCAGCCTGCAGAAGGTGTGGTGTAGTGGTAAACAATACCCCCGGCTCTACCAGGGGCTTGAGGTGGTCTTCCACAGCTCTGCTTATGTCATGTTTTGTGGCCTTGCCGTTCCATTTCTTGACTGCCCCTGCAACACAGAAATAAACACATTTAGTCATGTTATATAAAACATTAAAAGTAATGGATTTGATGCATCTACGACCTCAGTTACACCTGGCATCTGATCACTCCAAGCTGCATTAGGTTCAGATCTACCAGGATGGGCTTTTGATGCAGTCAGGCCACCGAATATGCATAAGCAATGTAAAGAGATTGGGTGAATGAGTGGGGAAAAATACAACTCCCTACTACATCACACCGTTCAGGCTGGGTCTGATTTATCTCTGTGTTGTGAGGGAAAAATCTATGTTAACCTCTAAGTTTATATGACTTCTAATCTGTTGAAGGATCTTTAAGGTTGAGAAGTTTATGTGTATGTTTGTGTGGGTCTGCAACCACACACCATCTCAGCAAACAGGCCAAAGGCGCTTGGCACAATTCAGGGAACCGTTGATCTACTTCACAGGAACTGTGTCTAGAGTGATTTCCTGTTGTTTTGACACCTCATTGGAAAACTAGAATAACTAGCTGTTGCTACAGAACGAGACAAACAATTCACAGTTAGTCTGTGTCTCGTTCTCCACACACGTACACATACCAAGATCACGTGATTTCTATATGCACAAAATAGTTTGACTATATTTAGCTCCTGAACTCCGTGTCATCGAGCTCTCGGCCTTCCACCTCAGAGTGTAGGGCTGACCAGCTACATTATTGCAATTCTTATCAAATAAAGGTTGATTGTTTGAAGAAATGACAAAGTCTCTCCTGATTGGTTAGAATTTCCACCACAATGTGCAGTAACAATGTTAGACCAGACTCATAGTACAGAATGAATGACTGATTGCCCAGTTCACCGTCTCACCTCATACTATATTGGAGCAGCAGCAGCTGACTGCCCAGTTCAACATCAGTTCACCGTCTCACCTCATACTGTATTGGAGCAGCAGCAGCTGACTGCCCGGTTCAGTGTCAGTTCACCGTCTCACCTCACACTGTATTGGAGCAGCAGCAGCTGACTGCCCAGTTCACCGTCTCACCTCATACTGTATTGGAGCAGCAGCAGCTGACTGCCCAGTTCAACGTCAGTTCACCTTCTCACCTCATACTGTATTGGAGCAGCAGCAGCTGACTGCCCAGTTCAACGTCAGTTCACCGTCCCACCTCATACTGTATTGGAGCAGCAGCAGCTGACTGCCCGGTTCAACATAAGTTCACCGTCTCACCTCACACTGTATTGGCGCAGCAGCAGCTGACTGCCCAGTTCAATGTCAGTTCACGTCTCACCTCATACTGTATTGGAGCAGCAGCTGACTGCCCAGTTCAACATCAGTTCACCGTCTCACCTCATACTGTATTGGAGCAGCAGCAGCTGACTGCCCAGTTCAACGTCAGTTCACGTCTCACCTCATACTGTATTGGAGCAGCAGCTGACTGCCCAGTTCAACATCAGTTCACCGTCTCAACTCATACTGTATTGGAGCAGCAGCAGCTGACTGCCCTGTTCAACGTCAGTTCACCGTCTCACCTCATACTGTATTGGAACAGCAGCAGCTGACTGCCCAGTTCAACATCAGTTCACCGTCTCAACTCATACTGTATTGGAGCAGCAGCTGACTGCCCAGTTCAACGTCAGTTCACCGTCTCAACTCATACTGTATTGGAGCAGCAGCAGCTGACTGCCCAGTTCAACATCAGTTCACCGTCTCAACTCATACTGTATTGGAGCAGCAGCTGACTGCCCAGTTCAACATCAGTTCACCGTCTCAACTCATACTGTATTGGAGCAGCAGCAGCTGACTGCCCAGTTCAACATCAGTTCACCGTCTCACCTCATACTGTATTGGAGCAGCTGACTGCCCAGTTCAACATCAGTTCACCGTCTCACCTCATACTGTATTGGAGCAGCAGCAGCTGACTGCCCGGTTCAACGTCAGTTCACCGTGATCGTTGATGTTCTTCTATTTTACATTACATTGTGTAGTAAGATCTGCGATTCTGCTCTTGCCCTACCGCTTCAATTAGGACCCGAGTGGCCTTTATGTCCGTGACAAGGTATGCCTATGCACCAATCATCTGTTTCTTCATAAACATAGGTGTGCATGCTTATATAAAACTACAGCTGAACATTTATGTTCTTTGTTAATTGTGTGTGTATTAAAATTTTCTTACTTTTGTTGACACAGATTTCACCGCTCTTCACTCCTTTACTGCACATCGGCGGAAATCCATTTCACCATGAGAGTGAAATCCCGCTGGCCTTTGATGGGGAGAACATCCACGCCCCCGAGGACGTCCCCATGGGACATGGGGCTCTGCTACGGCTGTATTTTAAATTTTCCCTTAAATTTTCCAGAAATGTCAGATAAACACTTACAGTGGGGAGAACAAGTATTTGATACACTGCCGATTTTGCAGGTTTTCCTACTTACAAAGCATGTAGAGGTCTGTCATTTTTATCATAGGTACACTTCAACTGTGAGAGACGGAATCTAAAACAAAAATCCAGAAAATCACATTGTATGATTTTTAAGTAATTAATTTGCATTTTATTGCATGACATAAGTATTTGATCACCTACCAACCAGTAAGAATTCCGGCTCTCACAGACCTGTTAGTTTTTCTTTAAGAAGCCCTCCTGTTCTCCACTCATTACCTGTATTAACTGCACCTGTTTGAACTCGTTACCTGTATAAAAGACACCTGTCCACACACTCAATCAAACAGACTCCAACCTCTCCACAATGGCCAAGACCAGAGAGCTGTGTAAGGACATCAGGGATAAATTGTAGACCTGTACAAGGCTGGGATGGGCTACAGGACAATAGGCAAGCAGCTTGGTGAGAAGGCAACAACTGTTGGCACAATTATTAGAAAATGGAAGAAGTTCAAGATGACGGTCAATCACCCTCGGTCTGGGGCTCCATGCAAGATCTCACCTCGTGGGGCATCAATGATCATGAGGAATGTGAGGGATCAGCCCAGAACTACACGGCAGGACCTGGTCAATGACCTGAAGAGAGCTGGGACCACAGTCTCAAAGAAAACCATTAGTAACACACTACGCCGTCATGGATTAAAATCCTGCAGCGCACGCAAGGTCCCCCTGCTCAAGCCAGCGCATGTCCAGGCCCGTCTGAAGTTTGCCAATGACCATCTGGATGATCCAGAGGAGGAATGGGAGAAGGTCATGTGGTCTGATGAGACAAAAATAGAGCTTTTTGCTCTAAACTCCACTCGCCGTGTTTGGAGGAATAGAAGGATGAGTACAACCCCAAGAACACCATCCCAACCGTGAAGCATGGAGGTGGAAACATCATTCTTTGGGGATGCTTTTCTGCAAAGGGGACAGGACGACTGCACCGTATTGAGGGGAGGATGGACGGGGCCATGTATCGCGAGATCTTGACCAACAACCTCCTTCCCTCAGTAAGAGCATTGAAGATGGGTCGTGGCTGGGTCTTCCAGCATGACAACGACCCGAAACACACAGCCAGGGCAACTAAGGAGTGGCTCCGTAAGAAGCATCTCAAGGTCCTGGAGTGGCCTAGCCAGTCTCCAGACCTGAACCCAATAGAAAATCTTTGGAGGGAGCCGAAAGTCCGTATTGCCCAGCGACAGCCCCGAAACCTGAAGGATCTGGAGAAGGTCTGTATGGAGGAGTGGGCCAAAATCCCTGCTGCAGTGTGTGCAAACCTGGTCAAGAACTACAGGAAACGTATGATCTCTGTAATTACAAACTAAGGTTTCTGTACCAAATATTAAGTTCTGCTTTTCTGATGTATCAAATACTTATGTCATGCAATAAAATGCAAATTAATTACTTAAAAATCATACAATGTGATTTTCTGGATTTTTGTTTTAGATTCCTTCTCTCACAGTTGAAGTGTACCTATGATAAAAATTACAGACCTCTACATGCTTTGTAAGTAGGAAAACCTGCAAAATCGTCTGTGTATCAAATACTTGTTCTCCCCACTGTATGTTCTTAAGTTACTGTGTTCTGGGGAGAAGAGAATTTGGGGTGAAGTTACCAGGGCGGTCATAAAGATGGCAAACTTCCTAATATAACTAAGTGAATATGATATACACACTAAAGCTGAAAAATCTGTATTTAGCATCAAGTCTACAATGTTTGTAGTTTACCTATGATTCATTTTTAATGTATGGTTTTATTGTACATCATTATTTATATTCTGATGCCACAATCGCCCGTTTTCAAAGGGAGTCGTTGTTTTTTAGGAGCAGTCGCTCTTTAGCTTTTTGTCTGAAAGTATTTTCTCAACTGCGATACCAACTCCAGTCAGCAGATGGCGATGTGCGTCTTTAAGGTGATTCTGCCACTGTGACGTATAATCTAGTGGACGGGACGCTTCTTCAACATCAACAGCTAGTCAGACACCTTGGTAGCTTGCTAGTAAAAATAGCCGAAATATTGAAGTTATTTGGACTGTGTCGGTTTACCATTCTATTTGCTTTCTCTAGGACTCTCCATAGCTACGAAGCAGCTCTCCAAACATACTCCCAGCAGAACCCCAAAAATATACGTTTGTTTCCCGGACAATGACCGGAATTCAACGGTTCTCTAACCTCCCAGAGACCTAGGCAAAATCAAGCCTCCCAGGAACTATAGACCTTCCCCTGCTTTCTAAACTATCATCCCGCTCTCAATACCACCTCGTGATCTTCTATGATGGGCAGTGAAGGAACGGACCTCCAAGATAACGTTATATCAAAGCTTATTATCCACATGTCAATCATCTGATTAAGCATATTTCTATATGAGGAACTATAGACCTCTAGGAGGAACTATAGACCTCTAGGAGGAACTATAGACCTCTAGGAGGAACTATAGACCTCTAGGAGGAACGTGAGGAACTATAGAGCTCCGTGAGGAACTATAGAGCTCCGTGAGGAACTACAGAGCTCCGTGAGGAACTACAGAGCTCCGTGAGGAACTACAGAGCTCCGTGAGGAACTACAGAGCTCCGTGAGGAACTACAGAGCTCCGTGAGGAACTATAGAGCTCCGTGAGGAACTATAGATCTCCGTGAGGAACTATAGATCTCTGTGAGGAACTATAGTCACACAACTCTCATTTCACAGTCACACAACTCTCCTATCGCAGTCACACAACTCTCCTATCGCAGTCACACAACTCTCATATCACAGTCACACAATGCTATTCCCAAACATACATAATCAATTAGTTGTTTTTCAACAATATTTTAAAACTTCATCGGGACAGGGGGCAGCGTTTCCACTTTGAACAAATTGCGTGCCCAAACGGAATATTGTATAGAAAACACTCTGAAGTTTCTAAAACTGTTTGAATTATGTCTGTAAGTATAACAGAACTCATACGGCAGACAAAAACCTGAGAAGAAATCCAAACAGGAAGTGAGAACTCGATTTTCAAAACAGTACCAAATGATACCCCTTATAGTTATGGATGAGCAAACACTTCCTAGGGCTTCCACTAGATGTCACCGTCTTTAGATTTTGGTTATATGATTCTACTATAAAGGAGGGGCTCATAGGAGCTATTTTACTGAGTGGTCTTCAGAAATTCTCAGTCTCATTTTGCGCGCTCACGAGAGAGAGTGCTCTCGTTCCAATGCTCTTTCTTCAGACATGAAATTCTCCGGTTGGATCCTTATTGATGATTAATGTTAAACACATCCTAAATATGGATTGCATACATCATTTGACTTGTTTCTACGACCTGTAACGGAACTTTTTGAGTTTTTGTCTGGAGGGATTGCTTGTGCGTCATGAAAATGGATTACTGGGCTGAACATGCTAACAACAAGTGGCTAAATGATGGGCTTTATGGAACTTTATGGAACAAATCAGTCATTTATTGTCAAACTGGGAATCCTGGGAGTGCCTTCTGATGAAGTTATTCGAAGGTAAGTGCATATTTATAGTGTTTTTGTAGCTTCTGTTGACGCCAAAATGGCGACTATTTCTTTGGCTGGATTGTGCTCTGAGCGCCGTTCTCAGATTATTCTTTTTCCGTAAAGTTTATTTTGAAATCTGACACAGCGGTTGCATAGAGGATAAGTTTATCTTGAATTCTGTGAATAACACTTGCATCTTTTATCAATGTTTATTATGAGTATTTCTGCAAAATCACCGAATGTTTTGGAATCAAAACATTACTGCACGTAACGCGCCAATGTAAACTGAGATTTGTTTTATATATATATATGCACATTATCGAACAAAACATAAATGTATTGTGTAACATGATGTCATATGACTCATCTGATGAAGATGTTCAAACGTTAGTGATTAATTTTATCTCTATTTGTGGGTTTTGGGAAAGCTATCTTTGCTGTGAAAAAATGTCTGTGCTTTTTTGGATTTGGTGGTGTTGGGTTTTCGCTGTAAAACATTTTAAAAAATCGGACATGTTGGCTGGATTCACAAGATGTTTATCTTTCATTTGTTGTATTGGACTTGTTAATGTGTGAAAGTTAAATATTTCAAAAAAATATTTTTGAATTTCCCGCGCTGCCTTTTCAGTGGAATGTTGGGGGGGGGGAGGTTCCGCTAGCGGAACGTGTGTCCTAGGCATATTTCCACATTTCTATCTCATGGTTAGTTCCTAGGATAATGCAACTCATACATTTACATCTTTCAATACTTCTAAAATGGGGTCCAGGTTTAATACAATTACAGGTTTAAAACAATTACAGGTGCACTTTACTATCTTATACTATATCATAAATGGTCTTAACTAGTAAACACAGATTCTAGTTTTCATCCAGTTCACACAGATAGCTGCCTCGGCCCTGTTTACACCTCCAAGGTGCCCCCCTCACACAGGAATACACACTCATAGACTACGAGGCTTTTCTAAAAACTCCACTGGTTTCGCTCACCTCATTCTTTTTTTTGAAACTACGTTCGAGATGTGGTATCCACTCGGCTCGCTGCCTCTCAGATCAAAGGTGGGTCCATCTGCTCCGTTCCCGAAGTGTGGTCTCCCTAAGATCCCAAGTTAGAGGGATCCCTCGTGCACCATTTACCCAGGTCGTCAGGAGCGGTCACTAAATCAAGATTCACATCCCCATCGCCAAATGTGGTTAATTTATTTTATATCAAATAAGGAGAGACAAACTTATCACACAAGTCAGAGTTATTCTGAAACTAATTCTTCGAGACAAAAGTACAAAGGTCTTTCAACCTACATGACGAACAACAGATGTATAGAAGGTTAAGATTTGTATGAAAGATACTTATAGTTCTCAGCAGACAGTATATGCTGTAAAAACAGTACTCTTTGTTTAGAGATCAGGGTCTGGCCCTGGGGTCATCTCTCCCTGGTACCATATAGAACAGAAACATTAACTCATGCTCTGGAATGCGGTCTCTTTAGGTTTTATCACCCAAAAGACATTGTAAATCTCCTGTCAGTGTTATCTCCCAGAGGCCCATCCTCAGTAGAACACACAGACACAATAGTTCTAAGAACCCTCTATTCTGTTGCATAAAACAACCATTTGATCCAATAAAAGTATTATAACATAATCTTGCAGTTTTGCTCTCAGTGTCCACTGAAAGTTGACTAGTAACAACAACTGGGACCTAAAAGACACCCACCATGAGACCCACTAAATCTGCCCAAGAAGAGGCAAACAAAAGAAAAAACAAAAAGGTGGAACAACTAAAGGTGTTGACTCTCCACATCTATCAAGACAACTGGAGCACTGGGCCAGACACTCTTAAATAGAACCTGGACCAGCTCAGGTGTAACACATACTGACTAACGAGGTGACACCAATCAGTGTGTCCTACGTGCTAACGAGCTATACGTGCTAAAGTCCAACCTCAGAACATAAATGGAAAAACCAAAGACTTTAACACCTTCCCCCTTAAGACAACAAATATATCCTACATGTATGACTCAATTTATTAGGATTGTTAATAAAATTGATTATAGACCGATTTATTATACTGCATCCATGTGTATAGGTTGCAAGTTGAAATTAAATTGTTGTTTTTTCACCTTTCACTAAAACCAAACTTAATATTGTACGTCAGGCATAGTCTTATTTTCAATGACATTTTGCTAGGTGGGATATCCCCTATGTCACAGTTTAAACGTGTCCAAATCAATAGTCCAAATACAGAAACAGTTTGGGATAAATTGAAAACCTAAACATAAAATGTACTATATACACAAACATCTGCCACAATAATCATATTACTTAAACAAGCACCTTATAAACTGCACAAGCACCAGAAACGCTGTTGTTTTGACAAGTAGCAATAAATAACTGATGTCGATTAGGGGGAAAATCAAGTTGTATGTGGTGTTGAAACTAACAACTAAAAAAAACACATGGAAATGGGAGATATATTTTACCTCACTGGTTAGAGGACAACCTGCAGAAGACAGTCAGCTATATTTTGGAGTGATGCATTTAAATTTAGGGGTCGCTAAACAAAGGAACGCAACACTTATTTGTCATCACTCATCGATATCATGTTGAAATCAATTGTGCCGAGAGGAGGGAGATGAGGTTGCACGTCCTGTTAAAACTAACAGCTCAAAAACCACACGGAATCTGGGAGTAATGTGTACATCCCTGGTTAGAGGACAATTTGTAGAAAACAGCTCGCTACATTTTGAAGTGTTGCATTTTCATTCAAGTGGGTCACCAACATGGTAAGTGTAACACAGCTCTTTTTTTGTTAATCACTTTTTGTTAAATCACATATATAGTACTCTTTCAATTCAGAGCCTGGATTTCCCCCCCGAGGCTAATATCCAAATCATGCTGAAATCAATAGAACAAGGGACAAACAATTAGGGTTCTACATTGTGACATCATTAAAATACTTATACTACAATGTTAAAATATTCTACATTGTGACATCATTTCATTGATATCATGAAACAACTTCTTCATGTATGTATTTTCTGATGTTTGATCAGATATCTTTTATCAGAGTATCTCTTGTCACACTGATCACAGCTATAAGATTTCTCTCCTGTGTGTGTTCTCTGGTGTAGAGTCAAAGAGCCAGATGTAGTACATCTTTTCCCACATTGACCACAGCTATAGGGTTTCTCTCCTGTGTGTATTCTCTGGTGTTGAGTCAGATGGTAAGATCTACCAAAACTCTTCCCACATTGAACACAGCTGTAAGGTTTCTCTCCTGTGTGTGGTCTCTGGTGCACTGTCAGCTCTCCAGAGTGACTAAAACTCTTCCCACATTGATCACAGCTACTTTTGAGCGTTTGATGGACAGGGTGCTGGATGGCATCCCCCGACAGCAGTGTCTGGTATACCTCGATGACATCCTGGCCCATGGCAGCTCCTTCCAGTCAGCCCTGGGGGCGCTACGGCGTGTGCTGGAGAGGGTGGCTGCCGCAGGTCTGAAGCTCCACCCCGAGAAGTGCCACTTCATGAGGAGAGAGGTGTCCTTCTTGGGCCACCGAGTGGGGAAGGAGGGGATCAGCACCATGGAGGACAAGGTAGGGGCTGTCAGAGACTGGCAGAGACTCCACCGACCAGAGTCAGCTGAAGAGCTTCCTGTGCCTGGCCTCGTACTACAGGAGGTTTGTACGGGGCTTCTCAAGCGTTGCTGCTCCACTGAACCGCCTGCTGCCGAAGGACAAGGCTTTCACTTGGACAGTGGAGTGTGAGGAGGCGTTCAACACCCTCAAACGTGCACTGATCGAGGCCCCCATGCTCGCCCCCCCTGACCTCACCTTGCCCTTTATCCTGGACACAGACGCGAGCAATGTGGGCATGGGTGGGGTACTGGCCCAGGTGGGGCCAGAGGGGGAGAGAGTGGTGGCGTACTTCAGCAAAACATTTGACAAACATGAGCGCCGCTACTGTGTCATCCGGCGGGAGCTCTTGGCTGTTGTGGCTTCCGTCAAACACTTCAAGTACTACCCGGGTGGTCTGCCCTTTACTGTAAGGACTGACCACTCTGCTCTCCAGTGGCTCATGTCTTTCAGAGAGCCAGAGGGGCAGGTGGCACGCTGGTTGGAGGAGCTTCAGCCGTATGACTTCAAGGTGGTGCACAGGGCAGGGGCACGCCACTCCAACGCCGATGTCCCGTCGGCCCTGTACTGCAGACGGCTGCCGCCACTGTGAACGGAGAGAGGGACGGGAGAGAGAGCTGTGTGCAGAGGAGGGGGTCTGTGCCACAGTGTGTCGGGCGAGCGGGCCTGTCTGCTGTGAGCTGCAGACTGTCGACGTGGCTGAATGGGGGCAGCAGCAGGGACGGGACACAGACCTACAGCCAGTGCTACAGTGGGTAGAGGCGCAGGTGAGGCCACCATGGGAAGAGGTGACAGTGCTCTCACTCGCGACCAAAGGGTTGTGGTCAAAGTTTGAGCATGGAAGGAGTCAACTACGGGAGAGGAGAGGTGGCAGGTGGTGGTCCCAAAAGCATTGCGGGAGGCTGTGCTCCAGAGTACTCATGGGGGGGTGGGGACTGGACACTTTGGGGTCACAAAAACACTGCGCCGTCTCCGTCAGGGCTTCTACTGGGGGCAGCACAAGAGGGATGTGGAGGACTTTTGTCGCCGCTGTGACAACTGCACAGCGAGAAAGGGCCCCCCAGGCCGCTCTCATGCTCAGCTCCAACAGTTCCCAGTGGGGGCTCCCATGGAGAGGGTGGGAGTGGATGTAGTTGGGCCGTTCCCCACCACAGACAGTGGAAACCGCTGGGTGCTCACGGCCATGGACTATTTCACAAAATGGCCCGAGGCCTATGCTCTGCCTGACCAGGAGGCAGAGACCATCGTCGACGCCCTGACAGCGGGGATGTTCAGCAGGTTTGGAGCTGCGGAGTCCATCCACAGCGACCAAGGCAGAAACTTTGAGTCCCGTGTGTTCGCCACCATGTGTGAGAGGCTGGGTATGCACAAGACCCGCACTACTCCTCTCCATCCTCAAAGTGATGGCCTTGTGGAGCGCTTCAACGAAACGCTTGGACAGCAGCTGGCCATCGTCTCTTCCAAACACCAGCGTGACTGGGACAAGGACCTGCCTATGGTCCTCATGGCATGCCGCTCCGCTGTCCAAGACTCCACCTCCTGCACGCCTGCCCTCCTCATGCTGGGGAGAGAGATCCGCACCCCTGCGGAGATGGCGTTTGGTCGGCCCCTGGATAGCCCTCATGTTCCCCCAGGGCCGGAGTATGCCCGGAGACTCCAGGACCGCCTGGAGACAGCCCACACCTTCGCCAGAGAGCAGCTGGTGAATGCAGGTGTGAGGCAGAAGAGGAACTATGACGTGCACACCCGGGGAAGGCACTTTGTGGCTGGGGAGCTGGTCTGGGTCTACAGCCCCCTAAGGAAAAAAGGCAGATGCCCCAAGTTGGACAGTTACTGGGTGGGACCCTGCAGTGTCCTGGAGAGGGTAGGGGAGGTTGTTTACCGGGTGCAGCTTCCTCCCAGGGGGAGAAAGGTGGCACTGCACCGGGACAGGTTAGCCCCATACAGAGGGGCCTCTTCTCCCCATACCCCAGGAACCCCCACAATTCCCCTCTCTGGCAATGACATTCTCCAGGCACCCACCCCCAGGTGCCGCTCCAGACAGCTCCAGACAGCCCACTCCCCCTGTCTCCCCCCTGTGTCACCGCGTGGTTCCCCAGAGCCACGGACTGTATTACCCGTTCCCGCTTCCTTGTCCCCCATATCCCTGCCTTCATCCCCTGGTTCCCAGAGGGGCACTCTGCGACCATCACGGCCACGCAGGCAAAGGAGACTTCCGGGTCGCTTCAGGGACTTTGTTTGTTCCCTCGGGGACGAGGGACTTTGTGGTGGGGGGGCTGTGTAGCGACCCGCACAGACAGCTGTGTGTTATGTGTTAGGCTAGTAGGTGGTTGTGTTGTACTGACCAGTACCCAGTGTTCGCGGGGTCCGACATGTCAATCAACCTGCTATCTGCCAATCACGGGAATTCCTGGAATGTTCTGATGCCGGGCATCCTGGCGGTTGGCGGAGTGGCGTGGAGGGGGGTTGGGCAGGGGGATGGAGCATTGGAAGTTAAGACCAGGTTCAGCCTTTGTTCTCTCTCTTACGTCTGGGCTTCACAAGAGAAGGTCACGATTGGCTTGTGGGTTATCTGTCATTTATTTGGCGTGGGCTACGGCCAAACAGTAGCCTGTGTAAAGTTGGTTTAATAAACCGTCAATTCGCAAACTCAATCCTCTGTCTGGACGATTGTTCATTTATGATCTAGTCAGGTCATTACAGTTAGTTAGTTAGTTAGTTAACGTTAGCTAGTTCATTGTCACAAAAGTGAGAACTTCTCTAGATTGGAAACTTACGTTAATGAGTGTAAAGCCATGTTGGCTTTATGGAAACGATATACAATATATGGGAAAGAATATAGTTGAGGGAAATAATTCAAACCTACTTCTGCCTAGTTAGGACATAACGTTAGCTAGCTAGATAACGGTACTGTACTGTAGCTCATACACCGCCGACGGTCAAACCCGGCTTTCTAATATTTACGGTAATTAGCTATAGTAACGTTATGGAAGCTTTTCACAGAAAACCAGAATTGTCTTCGTTTTTCATTATTATTATGTTATATTATTATTATATAAATTATTTCGAGACATATTCAGAGCCAAACATCAACCCAACTTAACCTTTTTAACTGTTGTCGCATCCAAACTTGCCACCATCGTTTTCAGTTGTAATTGCGAAGTTCCCGGAAGAAGTCCAGCAACAACGGAGGTTCCTCGATGAACCCACCTTCTAACAAGTTCTTTGAAGAACCTTTTGGGGCTGTTTTTCATTGACCAAGAACTCTACGGTTCTTAGGGGATCTGAGAACAACTCCAGTTGAACCCTTCATTTTTAGGGTGTAATCTGCTCTATTTACTCTCAGATTCAAACATGCTGATTAGCATCAACGATCAAGTCAGCTGCTGCTGCTCCAATACAGTATGAGGTGAGAGGTGAACTGAAGTTGAACCGGGCAGTCAGCTGCTGCTGCTCCAATACAGTATGAGGTGAGACGGTGAACTGATGTTGAACCGGGCAGTCAGCTGCTGCTGCTTCAATACAGTATGAGGTGAGACGGTGAACTGATGTTGAACTGGGTAGTCAGCTGCTCCAATACAGTATGAGGTGAGATGGTGAACTGATGTTGAACCGGGCAGTCAGCTGCTGCTGCTCCAATACAGTATGAGGTGAGACGGTGAACTGACGTTGAACTGGGCAGTCAGCTGCTGCTGCTCCAATACAGTATGAGGTGAGACGGTGAACTGACGGTGAACTGGTCAGTCAGCTGCTGCTGCTCCAATACAGTATGAGGTGAGACGGTGAACTGACATTGAACCGGGCAGTCAGCTGCTGCTGCTCCAATACAGTATGAGGTGAGATGGTGAACTGATGTTGAACTGAGCAGTCAGCTGCTGCTGCTCTAACTGGTCAGTCAGTCATTCATTCTGTACTATGAGTCTGGTCTATCATTGTTGGTATTGAAAAAGCCTATTGCAGATTGTGGTGGAAATTCTAACCAATAAGAAGAGACTTTGACATTTCTTCAAACAATCAACCTTTATTTGATAAGAATTGCAATAATGTAGCTGGTCAGCCCTACACTCTGAGGTGGAAGGCCGAGAGCTCGATGACACAAGGAGTTCAGAAGCCTTATATAGTCAAACTATCTTGTGCATATAGAAAACACGTGATCCTGGTATGTGTCCGTGTGTGGAGAACGAGACACAGACTAACTGTGAATTGTTCGTCTCGTTCTGTAGCAACAGCTAGTTATACTCGTTTTCCAGTGAGGTGTCAAACAACAGGAAATCACTCTAGACACAGTTCCTCTGAAGTAGATCAACGGTTCCCTGAATTGGGCCAAGCGCCTTTGGCCTGTTTGCTGAGAGGGTGTGTGGTTGCAGACCCACACAAACATACACATAAACTTCTCAACCTTAAAGATCCTTCAACAGATTAGAAGTCATATAAACTTAGAGGTTAACATAGATTTTTCCCTCACAAGACAGAGATAAATCAGACCCAGCCTGAACTGTGTGATGTAGTAGAGAGTTATAGTTTCTCTGGAGATAAATCAGACCCAGCCTGAACTGTGTGATGTAGTAGAGAGTTGTAGTTTCCAACAGGACAATATTCTACATAGTTTAGCGCATAAAACGTAATTAACTACAATGACCATAATCCATTGCGTGCCTACTTGTCCTGTCTGTGTTTATTTTACACCTGCTACATCTCTGCACAATGGTCGATGCTATCTGGGATCCTTGGGACATCCCTACCCTAAACCCTAACCTTAACCATTTTAAATGTCAACTTCTATGGGCTAGGGACATCCCAAGGATGTACCTCTACCTGAAAGTACATGATCTAAGTGATTGATAGTTGGTATTCAGCAGTCATAAAGCCTTATTTACTTTAATGAACTACTAAAATAGTGATTTTGTTAGACAGCATAGACAGCAGCTCTACACTTTATTGACTGACTGATCCATTCATCCTTCCATCCCTCCTCAGCCTTCCTCTCCTCTGAAGACCCAGTGAGGGTGTAGCTCAGTCAGAGAGCTGTTGAGGGACTGGTTAGGAAGAACACTTCTACAGCCAGAGAGGTGAGAGGTCACACATGATTTAGATGGTAAATATTTATGTCCCCGTCAGCTAACGGGAATATGTTCCATCATCTATGTTTATTTACATTAGTGCAAATTGTCCACTGATATTGGTGTAATTTCTCACCCCTTTTGGCTGTATGAAAGTTAATTTCCCCTCAGACACACAAATTTGTTCTTTGATCCTATGAAGGTAATTTGTGTCAAATGTACTTTTCCCCACTCATTCACCCCATCTCTTTACATTGCTTATTTATATTCAGTGGCCTGACTGCATCCAGACTATGTCAAAGGCCCATCCTGGTAGATCTGAACCTAATGCAGCTTGGAGTGATCAGATGACAGAAGTCACATTTAGGTGCCAGGTGTAACTGAGGCCATAGATGCTTCATATCCATTACTTTAAGTGTTTTATATATTATGACTAAATGTGTTTCTGTGTTGCAGGTGCAGTCAAGAAATGGAACAGCAAGGCCACAGAACATGACATAAGCAGTGCTGTGGGAGACCACCTCAAGCCCCTGGTAGAGCCGGGGGTCGTGTTTACCACTCCACCACGCCTTAAGCAGGCTGGAAAAGTGGGATTGATAGTGTTTTTCATACTAAGAGGGACCAAGAGTCTGTTGATTGGTCAGTCATTGGGTTCATTTGTTGAAATCAAATCAAGCTTTATTTATACAGCACATTTCAAACATGGATGCAACACAATGGCTTCACAGGAGAAAACAATTAAAATAAACAGAAATATTTAGTACACAAAAATAACAGGATAAAAAAACAGAAGATTAACAACTGAAAGACCAATGAGCATTCTAAGGAAATGCCATTGATTAAAACACTAATTGGATGCAATATCCAACCCAAAATATAAGCTTTGCTCACCACCAACGTAAAACAACTTACATTTCACATTATAATCAACTACTATGCCTCACCAATATAAACATGGTGTCTACTGGCTATCAACAATTAAAAACAAGAAAAAACACATTTCTAAATAATAATATACAATCATATCTTTTCTCCTTTTCCTTCTATAGAATCCTAAAACTCACTAGAAACTAGAACTCTCGTCTTCCTAAAACTCACTAGAATCTAGAACTCTCGTCTTCCTAAAACTCACTAGCTTCTAGAACTAGCTCCTTAATATCCGTAGTAACTTTCCACCTCACTGCAGAGCTTCTCTCTCTTTTCAGGGTTCACTCAATAGGCATATTGTTGGATCAGGGCCCAGTCCCCAATGTCATGCTCTAGTACATTTGGGTTGGCACATCTGAGAATGAACTATTTTAAAAGCAGGGCAACAATGTCAATATGATTGTAGCCAAAAATTGTCAGTTGGTTGCATAAATAATTATGATTACTAAATGTTACATGAATTGTAAATATGAATGATCAAAACCAAATGTTCACCCCTTTGTTAATATATATTGGCAATAATTAACTTAGTGGTGAGGCATGGAATAATAAAACATGTATCTTTTGTCAGGCTGAATGTTTGAAATATGAGGTGATTTGAGTCATGCTTCTTCAGTAGTGGAATAAAGACAATTATCATTTGAATGTGGTCAAGAAATACTGGAGTGATGTAAGATTGTTAATAAAATTGATTATAGACTAATTTATTATACTGCGTCCATGTGTATAGGCTGCAAGTACGTTGAAATTAAGTTAAACGACCAGAAAAACATCTTCTCAACTTTCACTTTCAAACAATGTATATTGGACTTCGGACTTAGTCTTATTGTGTATGTATTTTCTGATTTTCTGATGTTTGATCAGATGTCTTTTATCAGAGTATCTCTTGTCACATTGATCACAGCTATGAGGTTTCACTCCTGTGTGTGTTCTCTGGTGTACAATAAGATGGTTAGATGTAGTAAAAGTCTTTCCACATTCATCACAGCTATAAGTTTTCTCTTCTGTGTGTGTTCTCTGGTGTAGTCAGATTGCTAGATGCAGCAAAACTCTTCCCACATTGACCACAGCTATAGGGTTTCTCTCTTGTGTGTATTCTCTGGTGTGATGTCTCTTCCCACATTGATCACAGCTATAGGGTTTCTCTCTTGTGTGTATTCTCTGGTGTGATGTCAGATTGCTAGATGTAGTAAAACTTTTTCCACATTGATCACAGCCATAAGGTTTCTCTCCTGTGTGTGTCCTCTGGTGTACTATCAGGCTGTTTTCCTGAGTAAAACTCTTCCCACATTGATTACAGCTATATGGTTTCTCTCCTGAGTGTGTTCTCTTGTGTATAGTTAGATGTAGTAAAACTTTTCCCACATTGATCACAGCTATAGGGTTTCTCTCCAGTGTGTATTCTCTGGTGTGATTTCAGGGTTTGTAGCCAAATAAAACTCTTCCCACATTGATGTGATCAGACAGACTAACAGTAAATCAAGCAGACAATAACACATTATAAACATCAATTTGTTAGGGATGTTGGATCCAACGTGGCGCACAGCATAACTGTCTTGACCAGAGTAATGAATGAAGAAGCACTTTGGTTGTTGTTGCATGTCGTGATGTTTGTCATGTGACTGTCATTCAGAAAATTATTTCCTGGATCAGCTGATGATAGTTGAACATGTGACTGTAACTAAATTGCTACAGTATTAAGAATTATGTGTAATTATTGAAGAACCACTTTAACGTTCTAGGGATAGGGGGCAGCATTTTCACTTTTGGATGAACCGCGTGCCCAAACTGAACTGCCTCCTACTCTGTCCCAGATGCTAATATATTCATATTATTAGCAGTATTGGATAGAAAACACTCTGAAGTTTCTAAAACTGTTTGAACGATGTCTTTGAGTATAACAGAACTCATATGGCAGACAAAAACCTGAGAAAAAATCCAAACAGGAATTGAGAAATCGATTTTCAAACATTTTACAACATACTATTAAAATCTTTTCTCAATAGGGGGGCGCCATTTCGACTTTGTAAAAATTCGTTCCCAAATTAAACTGCCTCGTACTCAATTCTTGCTCGTACAATATGCATATTATTATTACTATAGGATCGAAAACACTCTCTAGTTTCTAAAACCGTTTGAATTATATCTGTGAGTAAAACAGAACTCATTTTGCAGCAAACTTCCTGTCAGGAACTGAAAAATCTCAAATCGGGGGCTCTGTTCCAGGGTCAGTTTATAAATTTCCATGTAATCTATGGGTCGACATGCACTACATACGTCTTCCCCTAGATGTCAGTAAGCAGTGAGAATTGGAATGGTGTGCCTAGGTAGATCTGAGGCCGTATAAAAGCTCTTGGAACCGGGTGTGCACTCTTTTCAACGTTCATCATGACGCAAGACAGACCTCAGGATTGCATTCTGAAAAGCTCTCGTTATAGGCTTTAGATATATCCGGCTCTGATTTTATTCGATATAGGTGTTAAAAACATCATAATGTAGTTATTTTAAACCGAGTTATATCAGTTTATATCAGTATATTGCGATTTTCGGTATTTCATTTGTGCTGCGTTATAGTGAGTTGGGCACGTCTTCGCCACATGGCTAATG
Source organism: Salvelinus alpinus (assembly GCF_045679555.1). Taxonomy (NCBI): domain Eukaryota; kingdom Metazoa; phylum Chordata; class Actinopteri; order Salmoniformes; family Salmonidae; genus Salvelinus; species Salvelinus alpinus. The sequence continues at coordinate 3,044,176 of NW_027255981.1, forward strand.
TTTACTGCTAATTCCAAAGTTGAAGACGACAATCTACAACCGAGCAACGATTCTTCTGGACAAAGGACAACTTGCACAAGATTCTGATGGAAGCTCATCAAATAGTAAGAACTATTTATGATGTTAATTCGTTGTTCTGTTGAAAAATGTTAAACTACTATTCCGGCATTAATTTCGGTGCGGTCTCACTTTAACGCACGCTGTATGTCGTAGTAACGTTAATTTTAAAACTCAAACACAGCGGTTGCATTAAGAACTAATGTATCTTTCATTTGCCGTCCAACCTGTATTTTTTAGTCAAGTTTATGATTAGTTATTGCTTAGATTAGGTGCCTCTCCCAAGATTTCTCCCGACATTTTGTTTGCAGCTTGGCTGCTATTCTCATTGCATAACCACGATTTGTGCCGCTAAATATGCACATTTTCGAACAAACAATATATGTATTGTGTAATATGATGTTATAGGACTGTCATCTGATGAAGTTTTGAGAAGGTTAGTGAAAAATGTAATATCTTTTGCTGGTTTATTCGCTATCGCTAACGTGCATGAATCAATGCTGGTGTGTGGTTGGCTATTGTAGTAAGCTAATATAATGCTAAATTGTGTTTTCGCTGTAAAACACTTAAAGAATCTGAAATATTGGCTGGATTTACAAGATCTTTGTCTTTCATTTGCTGTACGCTGTGTATTTTTCATAAATGTTTTATGATGAGTATTTAGGTAATTCACGTTGCTCTCTGTAGTTATTCTAGTTGCTTTGGTGAGAGTTGTGATGGTGGCTGCAATGTAAAACTATGATTTATACCTGAAATATGCACATTTTTCGAACAAAACATATGCTATACAATAAATATGTTATCAGACTGTCATCTGATGAAATTGTTTCTTGGTTAGTGACTATTTATATCTTTATTTGGTCGAATTTGTGATAGCTACCTATGCAGTAAAAAAATAGTGGAGAAAAAAAAGTTGTGTCTTTTGCTATCGTGGTTAGCTAATAGAAATACATATTGTGTCTTCCCTGTAAAACATTTTAAAAATCAGAAATGATGGCTTGATTCACAAGATGTGTATCTTTCATCTGGTGTCTTGGACTTGTGATTTCATGATATTTAGATGCTAGTATTTACTTGTGGCGCTATACTAGGCTATGCTAGTCAGCTTTTTTACTGATGAGGGTGCTCCCGGATCCGGGATTGGGACCAATTAGAAGTTAAATCCACACGTTATGACTATAACTACTGTTCCCTGGAGGGAAACTAGGTACAACATACTATTAAATCCACATGTTATGACTATACCTACTGTTCCCTGAAGGAGGGAAACTAGGTACAACATACTATTAAACCCACGCCTCGCTGGAAGCCCTGCCTTCCACAGGTGATGAGCGTGAAGCTAGGATTTATTCCTTAAATTTAATACCGCTCTTCACCGACCCAGGAAAGAAAACAAACAGGTGTTGAACCTCATTTCCCTCCTTCAGGGAAGTGTAATTATTATCAAAGTTACACTCCCTTTCAGTCAGTCAACTTCGGTACAACATACTATGGGGAAATACAATCATTCCCCAACCGACCCAAACGGATACTAAATGAAACGGCCCCTGGCAGACCACCCAGACCTGACCCTATAAGAAGCGTCAGTTTTGTCAATTTATTCATTGTCTTTTGTTTGAAACACTCCTGTCAATGTTGAGTAAGGACACACCTGATTACGCATATAGAAGTAGGACTAGTCTACCTTGCCTGCACACAAATGTAGGCCTATAAATGTGCCCATATGGGGATGTCTGATAGTATTTCTCATTGTCTTAACACACCACCACTAATGAGTTGTGGAGCTTCTCAAAGTATTTTTTTCTTCACCTCCAAACAGCAACAGAAAACATCCCGATAAAAATAAATATCCTAGAAATCACATTGGCTGCACATGGTCTGTCTACAACAAACTTGAAACATTGTATCAACTATCAACTGGGTCAGGAAACTCAGATAGCAAAGCTTGCAACATTGTATAAAATATTCTAGGCCCACAGTTTCCTGCTCCAGTGAATTCTGGACAGACACAGCTGTAGGCTATTTGTGCAAAGGATAAGAAGTAATCAAGTATTTTATTATTATTATTATTATTATTTCCACTGGATCAGAGCATTACATTTTTCCCTTTCATGATGAGTGGTTATCGAAAGGACGAGAGCTGGAAATATTTTACAAAAATACTTTGAGGAACTATTGTCATTCGGAATTGATTTTGATTAGACTTTGTTTACCTGCAGAATGCAATGTTTTTATTTGTTGGCTTTATGTAGGGTGTCTTTACATAGTTGGCAATGTCAATAAAAGTTACTTTTAGATTTGTATAATTTTCATTTAGATAGAATGTAGATTAATCACAGACAATCATTTTGAGATACTATTATAAATTAAATGAAACTGTTCCAGTAAAATGTGCATATGTAAATCATAACTGGCACACAGATTGGTAGAAATGGTCAGATAAATTGGCACTCCAACTGGAAAAGGTAGCCGACTGCTGGTGTAGTCAATTACTAGTCTATTAGTCTATCTATCTGTAGTTAATTAGTCTATTACTGAAAACTTCAGGAGCAGAACGGCAGAATTTACGAAGTCCAGCAGCAAAGGGGGGGGGGGGGGGGGCTCCCTCCGGTCAGGTTATGCTGACGACCGGCTCCCTCCGGTCAGGTTATGCTGACGACCGGCTCCCTCCGGTCAGGTTATGCTGACGACCGGCTCCCTCCGGTCAGGTTATGCTGACGACCGGCTCCCTCCGGTCGGGTTATGCTGACGACCGGCTCCCTCCGGTCGGGTTGTGTTGACGACCGGCTCCCTCCGGTCGGGTTGTGTTGACGACCGGCTCCCTCTGGTCGGGTTGTGTTGACGACCGGCTCCCTCTGGTCGGGTTGTGCTGACGAGCGGCTCCCTCTGGTCGGGTTGTGTTGACGACCGGCTCCCTCTGGTCGGGTTGTGTTGACGACCGGCTCCCTCTGGTCGGGTTGTGTTGACGACCGGCTCCCTCTGGTCGGGTTATAGTGACGACCGGCTCCCTCTGGTCGGGTTATAGTGACGACCGGCTCCCTCTGGCCGGGTTATAGTGACGACCGGCTCCCTCTGGTCGGGTTATAGTGACGACCGGCTCCCTCTGGTCGGGTTATAGTGACGACCGGCTCCCTCTGGTCGGGTTATAGTGACAACCGGCTCCCTCTGGTCGGGTTATAGTGACGACCGGCTCCCTCTGGTCGGGTTATAGTGACGACCGGCTCCCTCTGGTCGGGTTATAGTGACGACCGGCTCCCTCTGGTCGGGTTATAGTGACGACCGGCTCCCTCTGGTCGGGTTATGTTGAAGACTGGCTCCCTCTGGTCGGGTTATGTTGACGACTGGCTCCCTCTACTCATTTGTGTGTATAATTGATTTAATCAAACAGCGTGCTTAAAGCATCAGACAAGTTCAGCACATATAGATTTTATAAAAACACATGGGGCGATTGGTAGAAAGAACAGATGACTCTTGGTTGACCAAGATGTATTTTAGTTGGGGACAGCACTAGAACATGATTTTGGGGCTCCCAGGTGGCGCAGCGGACACTGCATCTCAGTGCTTGAGGCGCCACTACAGACACCCTGGATCAAATCCAGGCTGTATCACAACCGGCCGTGATTGGGAGTCCCATAGGGCGGCGCACAATTGGCCCAGCGTCGTCCGGGGTAGGCAGTCATTGTAAATAAGAATTTGTTCTTAACTGACTTGCCTAGTTAAATAAAGGTTACATTTAAATAAAGAAAAATAGTGTTTCATGACAAACCATTTTTTACAAATCCGTCAAGGCACCAACTTTGAGAAGGGTTTAAAGCAAATGTTTCAAACCAATTCATGAATGTAATTGAATCTAGGTATGTCTTGCCTTTAATGTAAGGGCATGAAAAAAGAATTGGCTGAATATTATACAATTACTTATCAACAGCTCTAATAATTTGCCTCCACAGGAAATCTTCACTGGCAATTCTAGAATATACTATATAGCCTAGAAACTGGTTAAACTATCATTATGACATCATGGATGAATTCTAGAATATACTATATAGCCTAGAAACCTGGTTAAACTATCATTATGACCTCATGGAAAGCCAGTCCTTGTATTCATAGTGTAGTGAATTTAGGGGGTAGCCCTGAGCTCAAACCTGGATCCAGCGACTGTCAAGCCAACACCTTATAATTGTTACGCCAAGATGTCTGAACTTCTTGACGAGGTCGCTAGGTGTTGAGTTACGGTTGCTACAATAGCTTTCTCTATGAATTTGAGTGTGGTTACATTTCTCCAGCCCCCATCCCTCAGCTGTTTACCAAAACAAAGCTCTTGGCAGCCATTTTGTTGCTGTTTAAATACTAGGTGGTCCCTTAAAAAAAACACACATCAATCAACCAATCTGCAGTTGAAACAATAAAAAAAGCAGTCATTCCATCACTGTTTTCTTTCACTGTAACGTCTTTCTCTTCTTCTTTCCCTGTAACAGCCTCACCCTCTACTTGTTTTTGTATTGTAACATCCTTCTCTTCCTCCTCCTCTTTGACGAGAGCTTCTTTCTCCGTCTAGCAGACCTTCTCTTCTATAGCAGGAGGAGAGTAGTTTAGTGAACTCATTGTCGGAGATGCTAATGCTAACTTAACCAGCCCGCCAGCTGAATAATAACAACAACACCGTAAATATGAAATAGGATAACTAACTATGCAACAGAGGAGGGTTTAAAACACCGTGGCTAATATACACTAAAGCGTCTAAAGAGCTTTATTGGTTCAGCTATTTTTTCTAGCAAGCTACCGAGGTAGCTGACAAACTGTTGCTGCTACTGAAAGAAGCGTTCCGTCCACTAGATTATACGTCACACTAACAGCATTGCCTTAAAATCGCACACCGCCATCTGCTGACTGGAGTGGGTAACGCTCAGTCACATCTGACTGCGATGGAGATGTTCGACTTTAAGACAATGACGCTAGTGTGACGTAAAATATATATTATAATGTTCAGACAAAAAGTTAGTGTAGGAAGCATGAGTTTTTACTCACCAGTGTAACAACACAGTTTGGTTAAAGACTTAGTAACTGAGTTCTGTTCACGATCTGGTTCCCTATAAGCACAACCAGTTATGTTTTTGAATTATCACATATGTATTAATTTATTTGGGGATTCTGGGTAATCCACAGCAGATTTATGGAGAATTGCTGTGGGTGAGTTCAAAATCGAATAGTCCCAGGATAGAAATATATAAAGTTGACATTACATCATAAAATCCACCTTTTAAATCATACATTAGCATTGTATGTTTCAGTAACTACTGTTGTTGGTTTGGTGTCAAATAAGCCTCTTTATATGTTATTTGCCGAATCTCAGTTTTCCATGTGGGTTTTATGCTAAAGTTCCCTCTTTCAAGTTGGTATCTAACTGGAAAATGCATCTTCTTTAGGAGTGCTATTTATATCCTGTCGACTACTGATCATTCATCCACACTGTGTGTCTCATCAATGCAGGTCATTTGTGACAAATGTATAAAGTATATGTTTTATAAACTCATGAACACCAGCCAGTTTATTAGCCCGGTTTTGTTAGTTTAGGTGTGTTATACTTCTTCACCACCAGAGGGGGACATTTAGTCATTTTCCAGGTTATTTTGATATATTTTGATACTAAAATGGATGACAGTTTATTCTGATGTAGTGAATATGAGACACATGGAAACAATTGATTCATTTATTATAGTAAATTAGGAATTAATAGGAATTGTTAAATCCACTATACAATCACAATAACTTTGATAGACATTTCAACTGTTTTTGTTGTTAGTGTATTATAGGGCAGATTAATGGAGAATTGCTGTGGGAGTGCTATTTATATCCCGTCACTACTGATCATTCATCCATACTGTGTGTGTCCCATCATTGCAGCTTTGGAAATAAATGAACTATCCATCCATTGCTCCTTCCTGTGTTGACTCACTGACTTGAGAGACGGGACTAGGAACTAGCTCGATATCTAGGAAGGTCACACTAGCTCAATATCTAGCTCAAGCTTGCAAAAGTTTTTTAAATTATTTTATTTATTGAATATTTATTGAATATTCTAAACATTCAATATACTTGCAGTGAAGCCGTTCAACAACTACATCGACTAGTCACCCAACAGATTCCCATTCAGAGCGACACACAGAAGCATCCAGGGTCAATGCACCTGCTCAAGGGCACGTTGACCAATCTACCACCAGGCCAAAAAACGTGAACCCGAACCCTCCAAGATCCCCCCACAGTTCCCCAATAGCTGTCCCTCAACCATTCGAGACCCCTCCCATAGTCCCCCCTCAGGAAGAAAAAACAATTAATTCCATTCCCCACCTCCAAGAACGCACCAACAACCAAGAGAATGAACTAAAGAGACAAAAGGAAAAGACAGAAGAAAACAGCAAACAACAATGCAAAAAAATTATAAAACAAAATAATAAATTGAAAACAAAGGACATCAAGGACAACTAAAATCATAACAGCAATGCCAACTGTATATGTTTGTGTGCATGTCTGGCACTATTACATGTATGTGTGTGTTCTTGTATGTGTTTATTTGAGTGAGTGTGTGTATATGCATGTGTACCAACACCTGCACGACATCAGCCTCAGGCAAACCGGCATTAGTTGTAAAAACACTGCCACTTAGTGTCATTCAAATGTACATTTATTATGTTTTATTTGGACTTTTATCTTCTATCATCAGGTAGTCACCTGGAATGCATTTCAATTTACAGGTGTGCCTTGTTAAATGTTAATTTGCAGAATTTCTTTCTTTCTTAATGCATTTGAGCCAATCAGTTGTGACAAGGTAGGGGTGGTATACAGAAGATAGCCCTATTTGCTGAAAGACCAAGTCTATATTATGTCAAGAACAGCTCAAATAAGCAAAAAGAAATGACAGTCCATCATTACTTTAACCCTTGAAGGTCAGTCAATGCGGAAACTTTCAAGAACTTTGAAAGATTCTTCAAGTGCAGTCGCAAAAACCATCCATCACTATAATGAAGCTGGCTCTCATGAGGATTGCCACAGGAAAGGAAGACACAGAGTTACCTCTGCTGCAGAAGATAAGTTCAAAAGAGTTAACTGTGAAGACAACACAACTATGCCTATGAGATGGTTTGGGATGAATCGGAACGGAAGGAAATGCAGCCAACAAGTGCTCAGCATATGTGGGAACTCCTTCAAGACTGTTGGAAAAGCATTCCAGGTGAAGCTGGTTGAGAGAATGCAAAGAGTGTGCAAAGCTGTCATCAAGGCAAAGGGTGGCTACTTTGAAGAATTTCAATTTTAAAATATATTTTGATTTGTTTAACACTTGTCTGTGTTAACAACTGTCTGTGTTAAAAAGGCGCAGCTGGATTGAATTGAGCTATTTAAAATGACATATTTGAATGTCAAAAAATGTGTTCTGTAAGTCAAAACAAGACAGGGTCTGTGGAGGCTTGGCATATTAGTGGGAGATTTGGGGGAATAGTGATAGATTTTTGGAGGGACCCTTGTCCCTACAGCCAATCAGTGAGCAGCTTCCCTTCCCCCACATCTCAAGCAGTTCTGTTACTCACAACACTTCCTGCTTTCCTCAACAATGGAGTAGCTTCCCCTGCTTTCATCAACAATGGAGTAGTTTCCCCTGCTTTCATCAACAATGGAGTAGCCCACTGAACTAAAGCCTTGCAATTCCATATCTGGGGTATTTTTTTACCCCAGCCAGCATTGTGAATGGTGTCTGTGGCGGTGACATACTAGACCATGGCAGTAAATCTAATACTTAGGTGTTTTTAGTCATGTATGAAAGGGCTGGGGTGGTTATGTGGTTATAAGTTACTGACATTGGAATTCATTTCTGGCCATGCTGGCAGGGTCTGAATCAAACCCAATGTCCACCAGGCACACTGGCAGGGTTTGAATCAAACCCAATGTCCACCTGGCACACTGGCAGGGTCTGAATCAAACCCAATGTCCACCTGGCACACTGACAGGGTCTGAATCAAACCCAATGTCCACCAGGCACACTGACAGGGTCTGAATCAAACCCAATGTCCACCTGGCACACTTGCAGGGTCTGAATCAAACCCAATGTCCACCTGGTACACTCTGGGCTAAACTTTACTGTCTCTTTCCATGAAACATGGACGCCAAATTAAAGTGCTTGGGAACCTAACAAGTCTTCAGGCAAAATAACTAATGTGGTTAACCAAACCATCTCTATTAGACCCCACCTCTTTGGACCTCATCTCAGTGAGTTTAGGTTGGGGAAACCACGGAGGAAAGAGCTTTGGACCTCATCTCAGTGAGTTTAGGTTGGGGAAACCACGGAGGAGAGAGCTTTGGACCTCATCTCAGTGAGTTTAGGTTGGGGAAACCACGGAGGAGAGGGCTTTGGACCTCATCTGGGGAAACCGTGGAGGAGAGGGCTTTGGACCTCATCTGGGGAAACCGTGGAGGAGAGGGCTTTGGACCTCATCTCAGTGAGTATAGGTTGGGGAAACCACGGACGAAAGGGCTTTGGACCTCAGTGAGTTTAGGTGGAGGAGATGGCTTTGGACCTCATCTCAGTGAGTTTAGGTTGGGAAACCACGGAGGAGAGGGCTTTGGACCTCATCTCAGTGAGTTTAGGTTGGGGAAACCGTGGAGGAGAGGGCTTTGGACCTCATCTCAGTGAGTTTAGCTTGGGGAAACCACGGAGGAGAGGGCTTTGGACCTCATCTCAGTGAGTTTAGGTTGGTGAAACCGTGGAGGAAAGGGCTTTGGACCTCATCTCAGTGAGTTTAGGTTGGGGAAACCACGGAGGAGAGAGCTTTGGACCTCATCTCAGTGAGTTTAGGTTGGGGAAACCACGGAGGAGAGGGCTTTGGACCTCATCTGGGGAAACCGTGGAGGAGAGGGCTTTGGACCTCATCTCAGTGAGTATAGGTTGGGGAAACCACGGACGAAAGGGCTTTGGACCTCAGTGAGTTTAGGTGGAGGAGAGGGCTTTGGACCTCATCTCAATGAGTTGAGGTTGGGGAAACCGTGGAGGAGAGGGCTTTGGACCTCATCTCAGTGAGTTTAGGTTGGGGAAACCATGGAGGAGAGGGCTTTGGACCTCATCTCAGTGAGTTTAGGTTGGGGAAACCGTGGAGGAGAGGGCTTTGGACCTCATCTCAGTGAGTTTAGGTTTGGGAAACCGTGGAGGAGAGGGCTTTGGACCTCATCTCAGTGAGTTTAGGTTGGGGAAACCATGGAGGAGGGCTTTGAACCTCATCTCAGTGAGTTTAGGTTGGGGAAACAACGGAGGAGAGGGCTTTGGACCTCATCTCAGTGAGTTTAGGTTGGGGAAACCGTGGAGGAGAGGGCTTTGGACCTCATCTCAGTGAGTTTAGGTTGGGGAAACCGTGGAGGAGAGGGCTTTGAACCTCACCTCAGTGAGTTTAGGTTGGGGAAACCGTGGAGGAGAGGGCTTTGAACCTCACCTCAGTGAGTTTAGGTTGGAGAAACAATGGAGAAGAGGTCTTTTGACCTCATCTCAGTGAGTTTAGGTTGGGAAACCATGGAGGAGAGGGCTTTGGACCTCATCTCAGTGAGTTTAGGTTGGGGAATCCACGGAGGAGAGGGCTTTGGACCTCATCTCAGTGAGTTTAGGTTTGGGAAACCGTGGAGGAGAGGGCTTTGGACCTCATCTCAGTGAGTTTAGGTTGGGGAAACCGTGGAGGAGAGGGATTTGGACCTCATCTCAGTGAGTTTAGGTTGGGGAAATCCGGAGGAGAGGGCTTTGGACCTCATCTCAGTGAGTTTAGGTTGGGGAAACCGTGGAGGAGAGGGCTTTGGACCTCATCTCAGTGAGTTTAGGTTGGGAAACCGTGGAGGAGAGGGCTTTGGACCTCATCTCAGTGAGTTTAGGTTGGGGAAACCGTGGAGGAGAGGGATTTGGACCTCATCTCAGTGAGTTTAGGTTGGGGAAACCGTGGAGGAGAGGGATTTGGACCTCATCTCAGTGAGTTTAGGTTGGGGAAACCGTGGAGGAGAGGGATTTGGACCTAGTTCATGACATTGAGGAGGAGAGAGCAGCTGTAACACAGTACCTGGTCTAGTACATGGCATTGAGGAGGAGAGAGCAGCTGTAACACAGTACCTGGTCTGGTTCATGACATTGAGGAGAGAGCAGCTGTAACACAGTACCTGGTCTAGTACATGGCATTGAGGAGGAGAGAGCAGCTGTAACACAGTACCTGGTCTGGTTCATGACATTGAGGAGAGAGCAGCTGTAACACAGTACCTGGTCTAGTACATGGCATTGAGGAGGAGAGAGCAGCTGTAACACAGTACCTGGTCGAGTACATGACAATGAGGAGAGAGCAGCTGTAACACATTACCTGGTCTAGTACATGACATTGAGGAGGAGAGAGCAGCTGTAACACAGTACCTGATCTAGTTCATGGCATTGAGGAGGAGAGAGCAGCTGTAACACAGTACCTGGTCTAGTACATGACATTGAGGAGGAGAGAGCAGCTGTAACACAGTACCTGGTCTAGTTCATGGCATTGAGGAGAGAGCAGCTGTAACACAGTACCTGGTCTAGTACATGACATTGAGGAGGAGAGAGCAGCTGTAACACAGTACCTGGTCTAGTACATGACATTGAAGAAGAGAGAGCAGCTGTAACACAGTACCTGGTCTAGTTCAAAGGGACAATGGGGATACTAAGATGACTGATTGGTCAGTCATTGGGTTCATTTGTTTTGCAATATGTTCAAGTCAAATCAAGCTTTATTTATACAGCACATTTCAGACATGGATGCGACACAATGGCTTCACAGGTAAAAACATAAAAAAATGAAAATAAACAAATATTTAGTACACAACAAACATAAGAGGATAAAAAACAGAAGAACAACAACTGAAAGACTAATGAGCATCCTATGGAAATGCCATTGATTAAAATATTAATAATTTGATGCAATATCCAACCCAAAATATAAGCTTGTTTTATAGGAGGGGCTCTGAAAGACACTATGGGGGTGTCCATTGAAAGTTGACTAGTAACAACAACTGGGACATAAAAGATACCCACCATGAGACCCACCAAGAAGCGACAAACAAAAGAAAAACCCACACCAAACTTAAAGACAGGAAGCAAACCAAAAAGGTGGAGCAACTAAAGGTGTTGACTCTCCACATCTATCAAGACAACTGGAGCACTGGGCCAGACACTCTTAAATAGAACCTGGACCAGCTCAGGTGAAACACCTTCCCACTAACGAGATGGACAAGCCAGCACAGGTGTAACACATACTGACTAACGAGGTGACACCAATCAGTTCGTCATACGTGCTAACGAGCTATATGTGCTGACGAGCTATACATGCTAAAGTCCAACCTCAAAACATAAATGGAAAAACCAAAGACTGTAACTCCTTCCCTTCAGGACAACAAATATATTTTATATTTATGACTCAATTTATAAGGATTGTTAATAAAATTGATTATAGACCGATTTATTATACTTTATTATGTGTATAAAGCTGCAGGTACGTTGAAATTAAATAGTTTTCTTTTCAACTTTCAACTAAAACCAAACTTATATGGCATAGTCTTATTTTCAATTACATTTTGCTAGGTGGGATATCCCCAATGTCACAGTTTAAACGTGTCCAAATCAATAGTCCAAATGCAGAAACAGTTTGTGATAAATTGAAAACCTAAACGTAAAATGTACTATATACACAAACATCTGCCACAATAATCGTATTACTTGTATTTTTTAAAACAAGCACCGTATAAACTGCACAAGCACCAAAAACGCTGTTGTTTTGACAAGTAGCAATAAATAGCTGATATAGATTAGGGGGGAAATCAGGTTGTATGTGCTGTTGAAACTAACACAACTAAAAAAACACATGGAAATGGGAGATATCTTTTACCTCACTGGTTAGAGGACAACCTGCAGAAGACAGTCAGCTACATTTTAGAGTGATGCATTTAAATTTAGGGATCGCTAAACAAAGGAACCCAACACTTATTTGTCATCATCTCATCGATATCACATTGACATCAATTGTGGGAGATGAGGTTGCACGTCCTGTTAAAACTAACCGACCAAAAACCACACGGAATCTGGGAATAATGTGTACATCACTGGTTAGAGGACAATTTGTAGAAAACAGCTAGCTACATGTTGATTCAAGTGGGTTGCCAACATGGTAAGTGTAACACAGCTGTGTTTTTGTTAGTCACTTTTTGTTAAATCTCATAAATAGTACTCTTCCATTTCAGAGCCTGGATTATCCCCGAGGATAATATCCATATCATGTTGAAATCAATAGAACAGGGGGCAAACATTTAGGGTTCTACATTGTGACATCATTACAATACTCCTACTACAATGTTAAAACATTCTACATTGTGACATTATTTCATTGATATCATGAAACAACTCTTCATGTATGTATTTTCTGATGTTTGATCAGCGATCTGTTATCAGAGTATCTCTTGTCACATTGATCACAGCTATGATATTTCTCTCCTGTGTGTGTTCTCTGGTGTACAATAAGACGGCTAGATGTAACAAAACTCTTCCCACATTGACCACAGATATAAGGTTTCTCTCCTGTGTGTTTTCTCTGGTGCACTGTCAGCTCTCCAGATTGACCAAAACTTTTCCCACATTGACCACAGCTATAAGATTTCTCGCCTGTGTGTGTTCTCTGGTGTACAGTAAGATTGCAAGATGCAGCAAAACTCTTCCCACATTGACCACAGCTATAAGGTTTCTCTCCTGTGTGTGTTCTCTGGTGTAGAGTCAGATTTCTAGATGCAGCAAAACTCTTCCCACATTGACCACAGCTATAAGATTTCTCTCCTGTGTGTTTTCTCTGGTGCACTGTCAGCTCTCCACATTGACCAAAGCTCTTCCCACATTGACCACAGCTATACGGTTTCTCTCCTGTGTGTGTTCTCTGGTGCAGAGTAAGATTGAAAGATGCAGCAAAACTCTTCCCACATTGACCACAGCTATAAGGTTTCTCTCCTGTGTGTGTTCTCTGGTGTTGAGTCAGCTGGCCAGATTGAACAAAACTCTTCCCACATTGACCACAGCTATAAGGTTTCTCTCCTGTGTGTCTTCTCTGGTGTAGAGTAAGAGAGACAGATGTTGCAAATCTCTTCCCACATTGATCACAGCTATAAGGTTTCTCTCCTGTGTGTGTTCTCTGGTGTAATGTCAGATTGCTAGATGCAGTGAAACTCCTCCCACATTGATCACAGCTATAAGGTTTCTCTCCTGTGTGTGTTCTCTGATGTCGAGTCAGAGAGCCAGATGTAGTAAAACTCTTCCCACATTGATCACAGCTATAAGGTTTCTCTCCTGTGTGTGTTCTCTGGTGTTGAATCAGCTGGCCAGATTGAACAAAACTCTTCCCACATTGACCACAGCTATAAGGTTTCTCTCCTGTGTGGATTCTCTGATGAATTTTAATGCCTGATGAGGTGAATCTCTTCCCACAGTCAGAGCAGCAATGAGATTTCTTGCCTATGGGTCTCTGCTGGTGTTTCTTGAGGTGTTCTGATCTGGAGAGACTCTTCTCTGCCTCGTCAGCATCATGATGTTGTTGAGGCTCCCCAGAGGATCCACGATAGTCACATCTCTCTCCTGTGTGAACGACAATGTCAGATGGTAACAGGCCCACAACAGAAGAAATCCACTGTTTATTTGAGATAAAAGGTGATGCCCAGAGCGTAGCCATGAAGTTGAACAACAAATTACGTCTGTTAGATTATGACAATTGTCTTGTTTTCACATTAGTAGTAACATCGATGATTGTAGGCTAGAAATAAGTTATTCAAGTTGTTGAAATCCTAAGCACTGTGCCAGACAACTTCTGGTCTCCAATATAGGCCCCTTTCTGTGTTTGCTAAAATTGTGGCATGAGTGCGATGCACACAATTTGGTTGCAGAATCACCACCCTGCTAATGAGGAAACCACTATTTATGGATGTAGTATATCTGGTAATGAGGAAACCACTAGTTATGGATGTAGTATATCTGGTAATGAGGAAACCACTAGTTATGGATAAAGTATATCTGTTAATGAGGAAACCACTAGTTATGGATGTAGTATATCTGCTAACGAGGAAACCACTAGTTATGGATGTAGTATATCTGGTAATGAGGAAACCACTAGTTATGGATGTAGTATATCTGCTAATGAGGAAACCACTAGTTATGGATGTAGTATATCTGCTAACGAGGAAACCACTAGTTATGGATGTAGTATATCTGCTAACGAGGAAACCACTAGTTATGGATGTAGTATATCTGGTAATGAGGAAACCACTAGTTATGGATGTAGTATATCTGCTAACGAGGAAACCACTAGTTATGGATGTAGTATATCTGCTAACGAGGAAACCACTAGTTATGGATGTAGTATATCTGCTAATGAGGAAACCACTAGTTATGGATGTAGTATATCTGGTAATGAGGAAACCATTAGTTATGGATGTAGTATATCTGCTAATAAGGAAACCACTAGTTATGGATGTAGTATATCTGCTAATGAGGAAACAACTAGTTATGGATGTAGTATATCTGCTAACGAGGAAACCACTAGTTATGGATGTAGTATATCTGGTAATTAGGAAACCACTAGGTATGGATGTAGTATATCTGGTAATGAGGAAACCACTAGTTATGGATGTAGTATATCTGGTAATGAGGAAACCGCTAGTTATGGATATAGTATATCTGGTAATGAGGAAACCACTAGTTATGAATGTAGTATATCTGCTAATGAGGAAACCACTAGTTATGGATGTAGCATATCTGGTAATGAGGAAACCACTAGTTATGGATGTAGTATATCTGGTTGTAGAAATTCCTCCCTGCTAATGAGGAAACCACTAGTTATGGATGTAGTGTATCTGGTAATGAGGAAACCACTAGTTATGGTAGTAGTATATCTGGTAATGAGGAAACCACTAGTTAAGGATGTAGTATATCTGGTAATGAGGAAACCACTAGTTATGGCGGTAGTGTATCTGGTTGTAGAAATTCCTCCCTGCTAATGAGGAAACCACTAGTTATGGATGTAGTATATCTGCTAATGAGGAAACCACTAGTTATGGATGTAGTATATCTGCCTGGAGCAAAAATGGTCAGTGAAGATTTTAGTTTTCCACAATGTATTCTGAATATTACAGCGCATTATCAGCGCAAGATCAGGAGTGCTACTGAAGGAAACTCACATTAAGCTCTGTGTCTATTTACTAATTCACCACCGTGGGGGAAAACTCAGGGGAGTTCTCATAGGCTGACAGCAAATATAGCCTCCATTTACAGGTTGCTTATGAGTGCACTTCACATTACTTTTGGATTATAATTGTAAGCCTCGTTTGAATGTCCTGCTTAATATAATGTTTGTGTTATTGTTGCAAATCAACTGCTTCATACTTTTCTTTTCTTTTTAAACACTTAAAATGCTATTTGGCTAGCTTTGCCATCAGCCTGACAATGAGGGTTTGTCCACTAAGTGTTTAACAAAACTTCACCTAACAATAACATAGACCTACTGTAGGACCCATAACTTCACCTAACAACAACATAGACCTACTGTAGGACCCATAACTATAACATAGACCTACTGTTGGACCCATAACTTCACCCAACAACAACATAGACCTACTGTAGGACCCATAACTATAACATAGACCTACTTTAGGACCCAAAACTTCACCTAACAACAACATAGACCTACTGCAGGACCCATAACTTCACCTAACAACAACATAGACCGAGGACTATAAATCATTTAATATTTCAGGTGAAACATGGAAACTAAAATGTCTTTGTCATGACATTTCATAACCTGATCACCAGATAATTTTGTCAATAATCCCACTAGGCTACTCTGTAATGTGTTGTCATTCTAAATGTCCTGAATAAAGGAAAATAGCTGTGTGTGTTGTACAATAGCCCATCCATCAAGGAACAGTTCTCTACACATTATGAGCTAAGTATCTCCGTGTCCAAACAGACTAATGAGACCCTACTGTAAATCAAGCAGACAATAACATTATAAACATCAATTTGTTAGGGATGTTGGATTCAACGTGGAGCACGGCATAACTGTCTTTACCAGAGTAATGAATGAAGAAGCACTTTGGTTGTTGTTGGATGTTGTGATGTTTGTCATGATACTGTCATTCAGAAAATTATTTCCTGGATCAGCTGATGATAGTTGAACATGTGACTGTAACTAAACAGCTACAGTATTAAGAATTATGTGTAATTATTGAAGAACCGCGTTAATGACAGTATCCAGTTGGCTGTTGTCAATAAAGTTAAGGTGACTCTCGGTTAGAACCATTGGATTTAGCAAACTCTGAAATTATTTAGGATTTCTGTGCCCATGAAAACTGTTTTCCCAGCGTAACATAAGGAGCCACTAAATTAAATGTAGTTCGAGTGCATTTTTTAAACTTAGACTTGCACTGTTGGTTAGAGCCTGTAATTCAGCATTTCACTGTATGGTCTACTACACCTGTTGTATTTGGCACACGTGACAAATACATTTCGATTTGATAGAAGTAGGAGTAGTCTACCCGTCCTGCGCGCAAATGTAGGCCTATAAATGTGCTAATGTGGGGATGTCTGATAGTATTTCTGATTGTCTTAAGCACCACCACTAATGAGCTGTGGAGCTTCTCAAAGTAATTTTTTCTTCACCTCAAACAGCAAGTAAACAAAGTCTAATCAAAATCAATTGTGAATGACAATAGTTCCTCAAAGTATTTTCGTAAAATATTTCCAGCTCTCAGCCTTTCGATAACCACTCAGCATTAAAGGGAAAAACGTAATGCTCTGATCCAGTGGAAATGTTATAAAACACCTGATTACTTCTTATTCTTTGCACAAATAGCCAACAGCTTGCTATCTCAACTTTTGGGCCCGACCCAGTTGATAGTTGATACAATGTTTCAAGTTTGTTGTAGACATGCCATGTGCAGCAAATGTGAATTATTGGATATTTATTTTTATCAGGATATTTTCTACCTGCAGGCTGTGATGTTTTTATTTGTTGGCTTTATGTAGACTATTTTTACATAGTTGGCAATGGCAATAAAAGTTACTTTTAGATTTGCATAATTTTCATTTAGATTTAGATAGAATGTAAATTAATCACAGACAATAATTTTGAGATACTATTATAAATTAAATTAAACTGTTCCAGTAAAATGTGAATACGAAAATCAGAACTGGCACCAGATCTGTAGAAATGGTCAGATAAATTAGCACCAAAAGGAAAAGGGTTGCTGACTGCTGGTGTAGCCTATTACCAGAAACTATAGGAGCATAACGACTGCTGGTGTAGTCTATTACCAGAAACTATAGGAGCATAACGTCAGAATTTACAAAGGCCAGCAGCAGCAGAAGGAGTAGGCTAAGGAAGAGTTTTTTTCTGATGGTTAGGCTATCTTGTTTCAGAGGGGTGTCATCAATAGCCCATAATGACAAAGTGAAAACAGGTAATAAACAGAAATACCTTATTTACATAAGTACTCAGACCCTTTGCTATGAGACTCAAAATTGCTTTCAGGTGCATCCTGTTTCCATGAATCATCCTTGAGATGTATCTACAACTTGTTCGGAGTCCACCTGTGGTAAATTCAATTGATATGATATGATTTGGAGCACACACCTGTCTATATGTGGTCCCACAAATGACAGTGCATGTCAGAGTGAAAACCAAGCCATAAGGTCGAAGGAACTGTCCCTAGAGCTCCTAGACAGGATTGTGTCGAGGCACAGATGTAGGGAAGGGTACCAAACAAAATTCTGCAGCATTTAAGGTCCCCAAGAACACAGTGGCCTCCATCATTCTTTAATGGAATAGTCTTCCTAGAGCTGGTCACCCAGCCAAACTGAGCGATTGGGGGATAAGGGCCTTGGTCAGGGAGGTGACCAAAAACCTGATGGTCACTCTGACAGAGCTCCAGAGTTTCTCTGTGGAGATGGGAGAACCTTCCAGAAGGACAACCATCTCTGCAGCACTCCACCAACCAGACCTTTATGGTAGTGTGGCCAGATGGAAACCACTTCTCAGTAAAAGGCACATGACAGCCTGCTCGGAGTTTGCCAAAAGGCACCTCAAGGACACTCAGACCATGAGAAACAAGACTCTCTGGCTTGATGAAACCAAGATTGAACTCTTTGGCCTGAATGCCAAGAGTCACGTCTGGAGGAAACCTGGCACCATCCCTACGGTGAAGCATGGTGGTGGCCGCACATGCTGTGGGGATGTTTTTCAGCAGCAGGGACTGCGAGACTAGTCAGGATCGAGGGAAATATTAACGGAGCAAAGGGCAGAGAGATCCATGATGAAAGACCTGCTCCAGAGTGCTCAGGACCTTAGACTGGAGGCGAAGGTTCACCATCCAACAGTACAACGACCTTAAGCACACAACCAAGACAACACAGGAGTGGCTTCGGGACAAGTCTCTGAATGTCCGTGAGTGGCCCAGCCAGAGCCCGGACTTGAGCCCGATCTAACATCTCTGGAGAGACCTGAAAATAGCTGTGCAGTGATGTTCCCCATCCAACCTGACAGAGCTAGAGATGATCTACAGAGAACAAGTTAATTATCTCACATTTGTATTGTTGTGCTTCTTGTTCACGGAGGGTAATTCATGCCAATGTTCTTTTCTTTAAGCTGTTAATACGAATCGAAAGGAGTTTCCAATATCCTCATTTCTTAAAGTATTTCTGGTGATAGCAAGTGATAGTGATACACAAGCTAGGTCTATTTGAAACATTGCCATCCCATGGCAGCATTTACCAGCCACCAGGTTCAGAAGCTTTAAAACCACATAAAACATATTTGAAAGTATTGTTTGAAATAATTTTGATGTGAAAGAATTTGAAATTATTTTGATGTGATATGAAAGTATTAGAAATTATTTTGATGTGATATATAAGTATTGTGTGAAATTATGTTGATGTGATATGAAAGTACAGCGATTTATGTTTCTAGAAAATGTATCGCAACTGAGGATTGATTCACATTTAGATGGAATATTTGACTATTTTAGCTACCAGAGCCAGTCTACCTCTGAAAATAGCATACAGTCCTTGGACCTTGAGGAGTAACAGGGGCAGCAATCAGCAGTAGAAACAATAACAAAGCGTACTTCATGCCCGTTTCGTTAAAAAGCCGAAGGATGGGTCTTGAGAAATGCAACGATCCATGATATCAACATTCTAGTTTTAACCATGTTTTGAGGATATACCGTGTTTGTTTATATTTACTGACAAACATTGGAGTAAAAAAAAGCTAATATTTTGGGTTCTGATGGGGTACGACAGCTCATGAGGCATTTATAAGTGAATTCTTAAAGAAACAATGGGAACATATCATTAATGTATCAGTCCCAAAATGGATGTAACAACTGCTGATTGCCCCTTTAAGACTACATATTGGGCTAATCTAATAGGAGATATTGAGGACTACAGTATTTCAGGCATTGTCATTGGATGCATTTGATCAATTGTTAACGTTTTGTTGATTGTCCACTCTTGATGTTCTACACGTTACAGTGTAGCTTCAGCCATTCTTACAGAACAACATTAAAGTGTAGAACCCCTTTACTGCATATTGGTTCAACGACTGCAGAGACGGTACTTACTGGTGTTAAACAGATCTCCAACCTCCTCTTCTTCCTCCTCCAATGTGACAGTCATCTCCCCCTCCTCCTCTTTCACTCCAAAAACTGCATTCTCCTCTTTCTCTTCCTCCTCTTCTTTTACTGTAACATCTTCCTCCTCTTTCACGCTGAACGCGTCTTCCTCCAATTTCACTGAAACGTCTTCCTCTTCTTTCACTCTGAACGCATCTTCCTCTTCTGTCTCTGTAACGTCTTTCTCTTCTTCTTTCACGGTAACAACCTCACCCTCTACTTGTTTTTGTATTGTAACATCCTTCTCTTCCTCCTCCTCTTTCACGAGAGCTTCTTTCCCCGTCCAGCAGACCTCATCTTCTTTATCAGGAGAGTAGCTTAGTGAACTCATGGTCGGAGATGTTAGCTAGCTAGCATTAGCGACTAGCCTAGTTCTAAGCTAATTTAGCAAACCAGCTAGCTGAAAAACAACGTAAATATATAATCAAATGGGCCAACAAGTACATACGACAGAAGTGTGTTTAATACACAGCGACTAATATACACCAAAAACAGTGTAAAGAGCGTGAATGTTGTATCTATGTTTGCTAGAAAGCTACCGAGGTGTCTGACTAGCTGTTGTTGTTGTAGGAGCGTCCCGTCCACTAGATTATACGTCACTCTGGCAGCATCGCCTGAACCTAAAAGACGCACATCGCCATCTGCTGACTGGAGTGGGCAACGCAGTTGAGGAACCAAAAGTACATTTTTCATTTATTTCATAAAAGTTTAATATTAAATTAAGTCGTTCAAAGAGAAGCATGTGTTGATTGATTCGTGTTTAATGAGTGAGAGTTTAAAACAAACTTTACACCCACTACACATTTGCATTGAACCATACTTCTGACATGGGTCATTTTGACCCCAGATGCATATCTTTTATCATAGCCAAAATGTGGTTTATTCAATTCTTCCAATTTTTCATGACTTTGTCAATCAACTTGTTCTTAATAAATCTAAATCATGGTTTAGTGTTTCTGTATCAAAACGGACTTTTAACAAATTCAAATCCTTTGGAGTCATTTTGACCCCAGCCAAAAGCACCTTTGATAAATAGGATGTTTATTTGAAATCGAAATCACATTTTATTGGTCACATAGACCTGTTTAGCAGATGTTATTGCGGGTGTAGCGAAATGCTTGTGTTTCTAGCTCCGACAGTGCAGTAATATCTAACAAGTGATATCTAACAATTTCACAACATACAGTATAACCAATACACACAAATCAAAGTATTTGAATCTAAGTTTCTCTGTAGACATGATCCATCCCACCAGAGGGTGGAGGGGCACCTGTATCAGTGGTTTTGACCAGATAGACACCTGCAGACACACAGTATAGTGCCTCCCATGTACTCTCCTAAGATTGGACTTTTCTATACCACGTATCACGTGACTGTGTACAAAACTGCCAATAGTAGAAAACTCTGCCAGTGGTATACAGCACATTCGTAATGTATTCAGACCCCTTCACTTTTCCACATTTTGTTACGTTACAGCCTTATTCTAAAATTGAATAATTATTTCCCCTCATCAATCTACACACAATACCCCATAATTACATCACAATACCCCAAAATGACAATCCCCCCCCAAAAAAATTCACATTATTGCAAATTTATTTAAGTATTCAGACCTTTTACTATGAGACTCGAAATTTAGCTCAGATGCATCCTGATTCCATTGATCATCCTTGAGATGTTTCTACAACTTGATTGGAGTCCACTTGTGGTAAATTCAATTGATTGGAGATGATTTGGAAAGGCACAGACCTGTCTATATAAGGTCCCACAGTTCACAGTGCATGCCAGAGCAAAAACCAAGCCATGAGGTCAAAGGAATTGTCCATAGAGCTCTGAGACAGGATAGTGTCGAGGCACAGATCTGGGGAAAGGTACCAAAAAATGTCTTCAGCATTGAAGGTCCCCAAGAACACAGTGGCCTCCATCATTCTTAAATGGAAGAAGTTTGAAACCACCAAGACTCTTCCTAGAGCTGGCCGCCCGGCCAAACTGAGAATTCGGGGGAGAAGGGCCTTGGTCAGGGAGCTCCAGAGTTCCTCTGTGGAGATGGGAGAACCTTCCAGAAGGACAACCATCTCTGCAGCACTCCACCAATCTGGCCTTTATGTAGCAATGATTAAATTGTCAATATTTATTTCAATGGACAATTCTGTGAACTGTTCTGTGAAAGGTGTAGGC
This sequence comes from Salvelinus alpinus, assembly GCF_045679555.1. Lineage (NCBI taxonomy): Eukaryota > Metazoa > Chordata > Actinopteri > Salmoniformes > Salmonidae > Salvelinus > Salvelinus alpinus. The sequence continues at coordinate 3,066,139 of NW_027255981.1, forward strand.
TAGAGATGACATGCAGGAACTTGCAGGGATTTGTAGTCTTGCATGTCATCTACTTTGATGCTAATTAGCATTTTAGAATCCGAGAGTAAAGAGACACAAAAATCTTGATACAAGTATTTGTATTTATTATGTATTCACATTAGTTCCTGCCAAGGCAGCAGCTACTCTTCCTGGGGTTTATTATGGATCCCCATTAGTTCCTGCCAAGGCAGCAGCTACTCTTCACGTTATTTAACCTCAATGTCATCTTGTTTTTACATGGCATTGTAGATTTTACAATGTACAAATACAATATGTATTTTGGATGTTTTCAGTGTATTTTTAACCCTTTCAGACAATGGATTAATCGTAAATTAAAGTTCTCAAGTCTGACAGCCCAAACAAAAACACAAATTCTCAGTCAAAAACACAAGTCAGAACACAGTCTCTCGATTCTCTCATGTGTTTTCAGGTCCTGTGACTGGGAAAATGTCTTTCCACAATGAGAGCAGTGGTATGTCTTCTCCTCCTGTGTATTTGTATGTATTCATTCATGCTCTTTCAGGTACCTTAACCGGGTAAATCTCTTTCCACAGTGGGAGCAGTGGTGCATCTTTTTTCCTGTGTGTGTCCTCTCATGCTGGTTCAGGTTTCCTAACTGGGCAAAATGCTTTCCACAATGGGAACATTGGTAAGGCTTTTCTCCTGTGTGTATTCTCTCATGCTCCTTCAGGCTCCCTAACTAGGTTCAACTCTTTCCACAATGGGAACATTCAAAAGGCTTTTCTCCTGTGTGTGTCCTCTCATGCCTTTCCACGCCCCCGTAACCACTTAAAACTCTTTCCACACAAGGCGCAGTGGTAAGGATTCTCTTCTGTGTGTATTCTCTTATGTGTTTTCAGGCTCCCTAACTGAGTACAACTCTTTCCACACTGGGAGCAGTGACGTCGTCCTGCTGGTTTGGACGTCTCAGGGTCTGGTTCCCCTGAAGGACTCTTCCTGCTGTCAGAAGGAGAGTCTGGTCTCTCTCCTGTCAAAGACAAACAGATTATTTAATTAAACAGACTTGAATGAAACCTCCACATGATAAACTTCCTATGACGTTTAATCTAGACTAGATCCCTCAATCACCTGAAGTCAGTTTTCACAAGTATTATTAAACCGACTTCAAAATGCAGGTCTCTGTGTGCTTCTTAGGATGTCCAGGCAGGTGATTCACTTCTAACTTAAGTCTAGCAGGTGTTTACATGGTTTGACACATCTGCCAGGTGATTAAAAATCTAATTTCAGTACCAGTGTATTATATATTTTTTTTTTCACCAATGTCATGAAATCTAATTGCAACTCCTCTACGGACTCGGGGGAGAGGCGAAGGTCGAGAGCCATGCGTCCTCCGAAACACGACCCTGCCAAGCCGCACTGCACATCTTGACACACTGCTCGCTTAACCTGGAAGTGATACTGCCTGGATTAGAACCATAAAATGATGCAGCTGATGATCATTAGATTAGAATCAGGGACTGTAGTTACGCCTCTAGTGACGCCAATGACAAGCATACCCATTACATGATGCAGCCACCACCATGCTTGAAAATATGTAGTCAGTGATGTGTTGAATTTGCCCCAAACATAACGCTTTTGTATTCAGGATATAAAGTTAATTTCTTTGCCACATTGTTTTTCAGTATTACTTTAGTGCCTTATTGCAAACAGAATGCATGTTTTGGAATATTTGTATTCTGTACAGGCTTCCTTCTTTTCACTCTGTCATTTAGGTTAGTATTGTGGAGTAACTACAATGTTGTTGATCCATCCTCAGTTTTCTCCTATCACAACCATTAAACACTAACTATTTTAAAGTCACCATTGGCCTCATGGTGAAATCCCTGAGCGGTTTTCTTCCTCTCCAGCAACGGAGTTAGTGACTGGGTATATTGATACACCATCTAAAGTGTAATTAATAACTTCACCATGCTCAAAGGGATATTCAATGTCTGCTTTTTTTTACCCATTTACCAATACATGCACTTCTTTGCGAGGCGTTGGAAAACCTCCCTGGTCTTTGTGGTTGAATCTGTGTTTGAAATTCACTGCTCGACTGAGGGACATTACAGATAATTGTATGTGTGGGGTACATAGATGAGGTAGTCATTCAAAAATCATGTTAAACACTATTGTTGCACACAGAGTGAGTCCCTGCAACTTATTATGTGACTTGTTAAGGAAAATCTTTACTCCTGAACTTATTTAGGCTTTTAATTACATTTGTAAACATTTCCAAAAACATAATTCCACCTTGACATTATGGGGTATTGAATCCATTTAACCCCAGTATCTCTACTTGCACATTCATCTTTTGCTATTCACATTCACATTCCCTACCATTCCAGTGTTTAATTGCTATATTGTAATTACTTCGCCACCATGGTCTATTTATTGCCTAACCTCTCTTATCCTACCTTATTTGCACATGCTGTATATAGATTTTTCTACTGTATAATTGATTGTATGTTTGTTTATTCCATGTGTAACTCTGTGTTGTTGTATGTGTCAATGCAAATGAGAACTTGTTCTCAACTAGTCTACCTGGTTAAATAAAGGTGAAGTAAAAATACATTCTAAATTCAGGATGTAACACAACAACATGTGGGACAAGTCAAGGGGTGTGAATACTTTCTGAAGTCTCTGTATATATAAAACTCCCCCCACCCAGCAATCTAATAGTATCAGTAAAATCTGTTGAAATAAAACCACAGATAAATATACCTAACATAGTACAATCTAATAGCATCAGTAAAATCTGTTGAAATAAAACCACAGAAAAATATACCTAACATAGTACATCTATTAAACAATACATCACAATACATCAGAAATAGTTACACATTATAGAGATCCATTCATGGATGTACAGGTCTGTTGGATAAACCTTCAGAAATAGTTACACATTATAGAGATCCATTCATGGATGTACAGGTCTGTTGGATAAACCTTCAGAAATAGTTACACATTCTAGAGATCCATTCATGGATGTACAGGTCTGTTGGATAAACCTTCAGAAATGTCCGCTGCTGATTTCTTCCAGGTGTCCATAGCGGACACCCTGGCCCTGTGAATCCTGGCCTTGGACAAATTCTCAGTCAGAAACACAAGTCAGAACACAGCCTCTCTATTCTCTCGTGTGATTTCAGGTCCTCTGACTGGGAAAATGTCTTTTCACAATGAGAGCAGTGGTATGTTGTCTCCTCCTGTGTATTAGTATGTTGGAAAGGCTTTACTCCTGTGTGTTTTCTCTCATGCTTTTTCAGACTCCCTGACCACCTAAAACTCTTTTCACACTGGGAACATTGGAAAGGTTTTTCTCCTGTGTGTGTTCTCTCATGCGTTTTCAGGCTCACTAAACACCTAAAACTCTTTCCACAGTGGGAACAGTGATAAGGCTTCTCTCCAGTGTGTGTTCTCTCATGCCCAACCAGGGCCCCTAACTGAGTAAAATTCTTTCCACAGTGAGAACAGTGGAAGGGCTTTTCTCCTGTATGTATTCTCTCATGCATTTTCAGGCTCCCTAACCACCTAAAACTCTTCCCGCTGTTAGAGTCTGGTCTCTCTCCTGCCAAAAGACAAACAGATTATGTAGTTAAACAGAGAGATCTGAATGAAACCTGCATTAAATAAAATTGTCTTCCTATGAGGTTTAATCTAGGCCAAATCCCTCAATAACCTGAGGTCAGTCTTCACAACATTACATCATTAAAAATAAACTTGGTGATTTTTAAAAACAAATGATGTAGAGCTCCAAATCTAATCTCTCAGGGAATGTCATGTTTACAGGCTGAGCAGAGCTCTATAATAATAGATCATGTCATGGTTATAGGCTGAGCAGAGCTCTATAATAATAGACAATGTCATGTTTATAGGCTGAACAGAGCTCTATAATAATAGATACTGTTATGTTTATAGGCTGAGCAGAGCTCTATAATAATAGATAATGTCATGTTTTAGGCTGAGCAGAGCTCTATAGTAGATAATGTCATGTTTATAGGCTGAACAGAGCTCTATAATAATAGATAATGTTATGTTTATAGGCCGAGCAGAGTTCTATAACAATAGATAATGTCATGTTTACAGGCTGAACAGAGCTCTATAATAATAGATAATGTCATGTTTACAGGCTGAGCAGAGCTCTATAATAATAATGTCATGTTTTAGATCGAGCAGAGCTCTATAATAATAGATAATGTCATGTTTACAGGCCGAGCAGAGCTCTATAATAATATATAATGTCATGTTTTAGGCTGAACAGAGCTCTATAATAATAGATAATGTCATGTTTACAGGCCGAGCAGAGCTCTATAATAATAGATAATGTCATGGTTATAGGCTGAGCAGAGCTCTATAATAATAGATAATGTCATGTTTACAGTCTGAGCAGAGCTCTATAATAATATATAATGTCATGTTTACAGTCTGAGCTCTATTATCTGTCTATAGCTTGACAACATTCATCTGTTTTCATGATATGTATTATCTAACTCACAATTTCTTTCCTTTTTGGTTACTAAGCAGTTATATCGACATTTAGCAACTACGTTAAACTAGCAACATTAGCAAACCCGTTAGCTATATTTCAGAGGTTAAAAGTTGGATATTAAATTAAATGTGGTCTGTCACACAGTCGAATTTTACAATATACAGAATGTCCCACAAAATGTGTACATAATACTTTTTGGAAAACTCTCTTAACCTAACTTACATGAATTGCAATAAAAATCAGTGGTCAGCTAGCAGGGTGTATGTAGTCGTAGTTAATATTATTATTTTTTCTTGTTGACTATTTTAATTGAAATCATTCACGGTAAGGTAGTTATGTTTGATAAATAAAACACACAAGAAGCCATATGTATGTTACATTAAAGGGCCAATGCAGCCGTTTTTAATCTCAACATCAAATCTTTTCTGGGTAACGATGATGTAACTTCCTGGTTTTGTTTAAAAAAATGTTCACTCTCTGGGTGTTCACTCCCCCCCACGGGTTACTATAGCAACACACATCACAACCCCACGGGTTACTATAGCAAAACACATCCCCTGTCATTTATATGTTGTTTGTCAATTCTGATTGACATTAAAGTTGTGAATAGTATAGTAGTGGTACTAGTAGTAGAGCTAGTACAATAAAAAGGTGTGGAGACCATCATAGTAAAGTAGTGGAGCTAGTACAATAACAACGTGTGGAGACCATCATAGTAAAGTAGTGGAGCAAGTACAATAACAAGGTGTGGAGACCATCATAGTAAAGTAGTGGTACTAGTACAATAACAAGGTGTGGAGACAATCATAGTATAGTAGTGGTACTAGTAGTGGAGCTAGTACAATAACAAGGTGGAGACCATCATAGTATAGTAGTGGAGCTAGTACAATAACAAGGTGTGGAGACCATCATAGTATAGTAGTGGAGCTAGTACAATAACAAGGTGGAGACCATTATAGTATAGTAGTGGTACTAGTAGTGGAGCTAGTACAATAACAAGGTGTGGAGACCATCATAGTATAGTAGTGGAGCTAGTACAATAACAAGGTGTGGAGACCATCATATTATAGTAATGGAGCTAGTACAATAACAAGGTGTGGAGACCATCATAGTATAATAGTGGAGCTAGTACAATTACAAGGTGTGGAGACCATCATAGTATAGTAGTGGAGCTAGTACAATAACAAGGTGTGGAGACCATCATAGTATAGTAGTGGAGCTAGTACAATAACAAGGTGTGGAGACCATCATAGTATAGTAGTGGTACTAGTAGCAGAGCTAGTACAATAACAAGGTGTGGAGACCATCATAGTAAAGTAGTGGAGCTAGTACAATAACAAGGTGTGGAGACCATCATAGTATAGTAGTGGTACTAGTAGTAGAGCTAGTACAATAACAAGGTGTGGAGACCATCATAGTATAGTAGTGGAGCTAGTACAATAACAAGGTGTGGAGACCATCATAGTATAGTAGTGGAGCTAGTACAATAACAAGGTGTGGAGACCATCATATTATAGTAATGGAGCTAGTACAATAACAAGGTGTGGAGACCATCATAGTATAGTAGTGGAGCTAGTACAATTACAAGGTGTGGAGACCATCATAGTATAGTAGTGGAGCTAGTACAATAACAAGGTGTGGAGACCATCATAGTATAGTAGTGGAGCTAGTACAATAACAAGGTGTGGAGACCATCATAGTATAGTAGTGGTACTAGTAGCAGAGCTAGTACAATAACAATGTCTGGAGACCATCATAGTAAAGTAGTGGAGCTAGTACAATAACAAGGTGTGGAGACCATCATAGTATAGTAGTGGTACTAGTAGTAGAGCTAGTACAATAACAAGGTGTGGAGACCATCATAGTAAAGTAGTGGAGCTAGTACAATAACAAGATGTGGAGACCATCATAGTAAAGTAGTGGAGCTAGTACAATAACAAGATGTGGAGACCATCATAGTAAAGTAGTGGAGCAAGTACAATAATAAGGTGTGGAGACCATCATAGTATAGTAATGGAGCTAGTACAATAACAAGGTGTGGAGACCATCATAGTGTAGCAGTGGTACTAGTAGTGGAGCTAGTACAATAACAAGGTGGAGACCATCATAGTAAAGTAGTGGAGCAAGTACAATAACAAGGTGTGGAGACCATCATAGTATAGTAGTGGAGCTAGTACAATAACAAGGTGTGGATACCATTATAGTATAGTAGTGGTACTAATAGTGGAGCTAGTACAATAACAAGGTGTGGAGACAAGCATAGTATAGCAGTGGCACTAGTAGTAGAGCTAGTACAATAACAAGGTGTGGAGACCATCATAGTAAAGTAGTGGAGCTAGTACAATAACAAGGTGTGGAGACCATCATAGTATAGTAGTGGAGCTAGTACAATAACAAGGTGTGGACACCATCATAGTATAGTAGTGGCACTAGTAGTAGAGCAAGTACAATAACAAGGTGTGGAGACCATCATAGTAAAGTAGTGGAGCTAGTACAATAACAAGGTGTGGAGACCATCATAGTATAGTAATCGTACTAGTAGTAGAGCTAGTACAACAACAAGGTGTGGAGACCATCATAGTAAAGTAGTAGAGCTAGTACAATAACAAGGTGTGGAGAACATCATAGTATAGTAGTGGAACTAGTAGTGGAGCTAGTACAATAACAAGGTGTGGAGACCATCATAGTAAAGTAGTGGAACTAGTACAATAACAAGGTGTGGAGACCATCATAGTATAGTAGTGGAACTAGTACAATAACAAGGTGTGGAGACCATCATAGTATAGTAGTGCAGCAAGTACAATAACAAGGAGGAGACCATCATAGTATAGTAGTGGAGCTAGTACAATAACAAGGTGTGGAGACCATCATTGTATAGTAGTGGAGCTAGTACGATAAGGTGTGGAGACCATCATAGTATAGTAGTGGTACTAGTACAATAACAAGGTGTGGAGACCATCATAGTATAATAGTGGAACTAGTACAATAACAAGGTGTGGCCACCATCATAGTATAGTAGTGGAGCTAGTACAATAACAATGTGGAGACCATCATAGTATAGTAGCGGTACTAGTAGTGGAGCTAGTACAATAACAAGGTGTGGAGACCATCATAGTATAGTAGTGGTACTAGTAGTGGAGCTGGTACAATAACAAGTTGTGGAGACCATCATAGTATAGTAGTGGTACTAGTAGTGGAGCTAGTACAATAACAAGGTGTGGAGACCACCATAGTATAGTAGTGGAGCTAGTACAATAACAAGGTGTGGAGACCATCATTGTATAGTAGTGGAGCTAGTACAATAACAAGGTGTGGAGACCATCATAGTAAAGTAGTGGTACTAGTACAATAACAAGGTGTGGAGACCATCATAGTATATTAGTGGTACTAGTAGTGGAGCTAGTACAATAACAAGGTGGGGACCATCATAGTATAGTAGTGGTACTAGTATTGGAGCTAGTACAATAACAAGGTGTGGAGACCATCATAGTAAAGTAGTGGTACTAGTAAAATAACAAGGTGTGGAGACTATCAAAGTATAGTAGTGGTACTAGTAGTGGAGCTAGTACAATAACAAGGTGGAGACCATCATAGTATAGTAGTGGTACTAGTAGTGGAGCTAATACAATAACAAGGTGTGGAGACCATCATAGTATAGTAGTGGAGCTAGTACAATAACAAGGTGTGGAGACCATCATAGTATAGTAGTGGTACTAGTAGTAGAGCTAGTACAATAACAAGGTGTGGAGACCATCATAGTAAAGTAGTAGAGCTAGTACAATAACAAGGTGTGGAGAACATCATAGTATAGTAGTGGAGCTAGTAGTGGAGCTAGTACAATAACAAGGTGTGGAGACCATCATAGTAAAGTAGTGGAGCTAGTACAATAACAAGGTGTGGAGACCATCATAGTATAGTAGTGCAGCTAGTACAATAACAAGGAGGAGACCATCATAGTATAGTAGTGGAGCTAGTACAATAACAAGGTGTGGAGACCACCATAGTATAGTAGTGGAGCTAGTACAATAACAAGGTGTGGAGACCATCATAGTATAGTAGTGGAGCTAGTACAATAACAAGGTGTGGAGACCATCATAGTAAAGTAGTGGTACTAGTACAATAACAAGGTGTGGAGACCATCATAGTATATTAGTGGTACTAGTAGTGGAGCTAGTACAATAACAAGGTGGGGACCATCATAGTATAGTAGTGGTACTAGTATTGGAGCTAGTACAATAACAAGGTGTGGAGACCATCATTGTAAAGTAGTGGTACTAGTAAAATAACAAGGTGTGGAGACTATCATAGTATAGTAGTGGTACTAGTAGTGGAGCTAGTACAATAACAAGGTGGAGACCATCATAGTATAGTAGTGGTACTAGTAGTGGAGCTAATACCATAACAAGGTGTGGAGACCATCATAGTATAGTAGTGGAGCTAGTACAATAACAAGGTGTGGAGACCGTCATAGTAAAGTAGTGGAGCTAGTACAATAACAAGGTGGAGACCATCATAGTACAGTAGTGGAGCTAGTACAATAACAAGGTGTGGAGACCATTATAGTATAGTAGTAGAGCTAGTACAATAACAAGGTGTGGAGACCATCATAGTATAGTAGTGGTACTAGTAGTAGAGCTAGTACAATAACAAGGTGTGGAGACCATCATAGTAAAGTAGTAGAGCTAGTACAATAACAAGGTGTGGAGAACATCATAGTATAGTAGTGGAGCTAGTAGTGGAGCTAGTACAATAACAAGGTGTGGAGACCATCATAGTAAAGTAGTGGAGCTAGTACAATAACAAGGTGTGGAGACCATCATAGTATAGTAGTGCAGCTAGTACAATAACAAGGAGGAGACCATCATAGTATAGTAGTGGAGCTAGTACAATTACAAGGTGTGGAGACCATCATAGTATAGTAGTGGTACTAGTAGTAGAGCTAGTACAATAACAAGGTGTGGAGACCATCATAGTAAAGTAGTGGAGCTAATACAATAACAAGATGTGGAGACCATCATAGTAAAGTAGTGGAGCTAGTACAATAACAAGATGTGGAGACCATCATAGTAAAGTAGTGGAGCAAGTACAATAATAAGGTGTGGAGACCATCATAGTATAGTAATGGAGCTAGTACAATAACAAGGTGTGGAGACCATCATAGTATAGTAGTGGAGCTAGTACAATAACAAGGTGTGGAGACCATCATAGTATAGTAGTGGTACTAGTAGTAGAGCTAGTACAATAACATGGTGTGGAGACCATCATAGTAAAGTAGTGGAGCAGGGACAATAACAAGGTGTGAAGACCATCATAGTACAGTAGTGGAGCTAGTACAATAACAAGGTGTGGAGACCATCATAGTATAGTAGTGGACCGAGTACAATAACGAGGAGACCATCATAGTATAGTAGTGGAGCTAGTACAATAACAAGGTGTGGAGACCATCATAGTATAGTAGTGGAGCTAGTACGATAAGGTGTGGAGACCTTCATAGTATAGTAGTGGTACTAGTACAATAACAAGGTGTGGAGACCATCATAGTATAATAGTGGAGCTAGTACAATAACAAGGTGTGGCCACCATCATAGTATAGTAGTGGAGCTAGTACAATAACAAGGTGGAGACAATCATAGTATAGTAGTGGTACTAGTAGTGGAGCTGGTACAATAACAAGGTGTGGAGACCATCATAGTATAGTAGTGGAGATAGTACAATAACAAGGTGGAGACCATCATAGTATAGTAGTGGAGCTAGTACAATAACAAGGTGTGGAGACCATCATAGTATAGTAGTGGAGCTAGTACAATAACAAGGTGTGGAGACCATCATAGTATAGTAGTGGAGCAAGTACAATAACAAGGTGTGGAGACCATCATAGTATAGTAATGGAGCTTGTAATGGAGCTAGTACAATAACAAGGTGTGGAGACCATCACAGTATAGTAGTGGATCTAGTACAATAACAAGGTGGAGACCATGATAGTATAGTAGTGGAGCTAGTACAATAACAAGGTGTGGAGACCATCATAGTATAGTAGTGGTACTAGTAGTGGAGCTAGTACAATAACAAGGTGTGCAGACCATCATAGTACAGTAGTGGAGCTAGTACAATAACAAGGTGTGGAGACCATCATAGTAAAGTAGTGGAGCTAGTACAATAACAAGGTGGAGACCATCATAGTATAGTAGTGGAGCTAGTACAATAACAAGGTGTGGAGACCATTATAGTATAGTAGTAGAGCTAGTACAATATAAAGGTGGAGACCATCATAGTATAGTAGTGGTACTAGTAGTGGAGCTAGTACAATAACAAGGTGTGGAGACAATCATAGTATAGTAATGGAGCTAGTAATGGAGCTAGTACAATAACAAGGTGTGGAGACCATCATAGTATAGTAGTGGTACTAGTAGTGGAGCTAGTACAATAACGAGGAGACCATCACAGTATAGTAGTGGAGCTAGTACAATAACAAGGTGTGGAGACCATCATAGCAAAGTAGTGGTACTAGTACAATAACAAGGTGTGGAGACCATCATAGTGTAGCAGTGGTACTAGTAGTGGAGCTAGTACAATAACAAGGTGGAGACCATCATAGTAAAGTAGTGGAGGAAGTACAATAACAAGGTGTGGAGACCATCATAGTATAGTAGTGGAGCTAGTACAATAACAAGGTGTGGATACCATTATAGTATAGTAGTGGTACTAGTAGTGGAGCTAGTACAATAACAAGGTGTGGAGACAAGCATAGTATAGCAGTGGCACTAGTAGTAGAGCTAGTACAATAACAAGGTGTGGAGACCATCATAGTAAAGTAGTGGAGCTAGTACAATAACAAGGTGTGGAGACCATCATAGTATAGTAGTGGAGCTAGTACAATAACAAGGTGTGGACACCATCATAGTATAGTAGTGGCACTAGTAGTAGAGCTAGTACAATAACAAGGTGTGGAGACCATCATAGTAAAGTAGTGGAGCTAGTACAATAACAAGGTGTGGAGACCATCATAGTATAGTAATCGTACTAGTAGTAGAGCTAGTACAACAACAAGGTGTGGAGACCATCATAGTAAAGTAGTAGAGCTAGTACAATAACAAGGTGTGGAGAACATCATAGTATAGTAGTGGAACTAGTAGTGGAGCTAGTACAATAACAAGGTGTGGAGACCATCATAGTAAAGTAGTGGAGCTAGTACAATAACAAGGTGTTGAGACCATCATAGTATAGTAGTGGAACTAGTACAATAACAAGGTGTGGAGACCATCATAGTATAGTAGTGCAGCTAGTACAATAACAAGGAGGAGACCATCATAGTATAGTAGTGGAGCTAGTACAATAACAAGGTGTGGAGACCATCATTGTATAGTAGTGGAGCTAGTACGATAAGGTGTGGAGACCATCATAGTATAGTAGTGGTACTAGTACAATAACAAGGTGTGGAGACCATCATAGTATAATAGTGGAACTAGTACAATAACAAGGTGTGGCCACCATCATAGTATAGTAGTGGAGCTAGTACAATAACAATGTGGAGACCATCATAGTATAGTAGTGGTACTAGTAGTGGAGCTAGTACAATAACAAGGTGTGGAGACCATCATAGTATAGTAGTGGTACTAGTAGTGGAGCTGGTACAATAACAAGGTGTGGAGACCATCATAGTATAGTAGTGGTACTAGTAGTGGAGCTAGTACAATAACAAGGTGTGGAGACCACCATAGTATAGTAGTGGAGCTAGTACAATAACAAGGTGTGGAGACCATCATAGTATAGTAGTGGAGCTAGTACAATAACAAGGTGTGGAGACCATCATAGTAAAGTAGTGGTACTAGTACAATAACAAGGTGTGGAGAACATCATAGTATATTAGTGGTACTAGTAGTGGAGCTAGTACAATAACAAGGTGGGGACCATCATAGTATAGTAGTGGTACTAGTATTGGAGCTAGTACAATAACAAGGTGTGGAGACCATCATAGTAAAGTAGTGGTACTAGTAAAATAACAAGGTGTGGAGACTATCATAGTATAGTAGTGGTACTAGTAGTGGAGCTAGTACAATAACAAGGTGGAGACCATCATAGTATAGTAGTGGTACTAGTAGTGGAGCTAATACAATAACAAGGTGTGGAGACCATCATAGTATAGTAGTGGAGCTAGTACAATAACAAGGTGTGGAGACCGTCATAGTAAAGTAGTGGAGCTAGTACAATAACAAGGTGGAGACCATCATAGTACAGTAGTGGAGCTAGTACAATAACAAGGTGTGGAGACCATTATAGTATAGTAGTAGAGCTAGTACAATAACAAGGTGTGGAGACCATCATAGTATAGTAGTGGTACTAGTAGTAGAGCTAGTACAATAACAAGGTGTGGAGACCATCATAGTAAAGTAGTAGAGCTTGTACAATAACAAGGTGTGGAGAACATCATAGTATAGTAGTGGAGCTAGTAGTGGAGCTAGTACAATAACAAGGTGTGGAGACCATCATAGTAAAGTAGTGGAGCTAGTACAATAACAAGGTGTGGAGACCATCATAGTATAGTAGTGCAGCTAGTACAATAACAAGGAGGAGACCATCATAGTATAGTAGTGGAGCTAGTACAATAACAAGGTGTGGAGACCATCATAGTGTAGTAGTGGTACTAGTAGTAGAGCTAGTACAATAACAAGGTGTGGAGACCATCATAGTAAAGTAGTAGAGCTAGTACAATAACAAGGTGTGGAGAACATCATAGTAAAGTAGTGGAGCTAGTAGTGGAGCTAGTACAATAACAAGGTGTGGAGACCATCATAGTATAGTAGTGCAGCTAGTACAATAACAAGGAGGAGACCATCATAGTATAGTAGTGGAGCTAGTACAATAACAAGGTGTGGAGACCATCATAGTATAGTAGTGGAACTAGTACAATAACAAGGTGAGACCATCATAGTATAGTAGTGCAGCTAGTACAATAACAAGGAGGATCCTCAGACCCCTTGTGAGACCATATGCTGACACATGCACATTTGTGGCCTGCTGGAGGTCATTTTGCAGGGCTCTGGCAGTGCTCCTCCTTGCACAAAGGCGGAGGTAGCGGTCCTGCTGCTGGGTTGTTGCCCTCCTACGGCCTCCTCCACGTCTCCTGATGTACTGGCCTGTCTACTGGTAGCGCTTCCATGCTCTGGACACTACGCTGACAGACACAGCAAACCTTCTTGCCACAGCTCGCATTGATGTGCCATCCTGGATGAGCTGCACTACCTGAGCCACTTGTGTGGGTTGTAGACTCCGTCTCATGCTACCACTAGAGTGAAAGCACCGCCAGCATTCAAAAGTGACCAAAACATCAGCCAGGAAGCATAGGAACTGAGAAGTGGTCTGTGGTCACCACCTGCAGAACCACTCCTTTATTGGGGGTGTCTTGCTAATTGCCTATAATTTCCACCTTTTGTCTATTCCATTTGCACAACAGCATGTGAAATGTATTGTCAATCAGTGTTGCTTCCTAAGTGGACAGTTTGATTTCACAGAAGTGTGATTGACTTGGAGTTACATTGTGTTGTTTAAGTGTTCCCTTTATTTTTTTGAGCAGTGTATAATCATTTACATTTAGCAATATCCAAATCATATTATGAACAACATCAGAGGGTTTATACTTGTATACAACCAATCAAATGAAAAATGAAATACACATTTTTAAATATTTCATTTGATTTTAGACACGATCAAGATGAAAAACAACAGAAACAGGCCCGTTGTTTTGGTCAGATTTCCATGTCTGATTTCATTTAAACAATATGATTTAATGTGACAAACAAAAACACAAATTCTCAGTCAAAAACACAAGTCAGAACACAGTCTCTCTATTCTCTCATGTGCTTTCAGGTCCTCTGACTGGGAAAATCTCTTTCCACACTGGGAGCAGTGGTACGTCTTATCCCCTCCTTTGGGTGTCCTCTCATGCCTAGTCAGGCCCCCTAACTTGGTAAAACTCTTTTCACACAGGGAGCATTGGTAGAGCTTTTCTTGTGTGTGTCCCCTCTCATGCTTTATCAGACTCGTTAACCACCTAAAACTCTTTTCACACTGGGAACAGTGGAAGGGCTTTTCTCCTGTATGTATTCTCTCATGTGCTTCCAGATGTAGTAATCGGGTAAAACTATTTCCACAGTAGGAGCAGTGGTGTCGTCTCGCTGGTTTGGGCGTCTCTCTGTCTGGTTCCTCTGAAGAACTCTTTCTGCTGTCAGAGTGAGAGTCTGGTCTCTCTCCTGCCAAAGACAGAGTAATTTGTTTAATACTAAAGAGAGACCTGAATGACATCTCCACATAATAAAACTGCTTTCCTATGAGGTTTAATCCAGACTAGATCCCTCAATAACCTGAGGTCAGTCTTCACAACATTACATCATTAAAAATAAACTTGGTGACAGTGAGATTTAAAAACAAATGATGTCGAGCTCGAAATCTAATTTCTCAGGGAATGTCATGATGTCATAATAAGAGCTCTAGAATACTAGATAATGTCATGTTTACAGGCTGAGCAGAGCTCTATAATAATAGATAATGTCATGGTTATAGGCTGAGCAGAGCTCTATAATAATAGATAATGTCATGTTTACAGGCTGAGCAGAGCTCTATAATAATAGATAATGTCATGTTTACAGGCTGAGCAGAGTTCTATAATAATAGATAATGTCATGTTTATAGGCTGAGCAGAGTTCTATAATAATAGATAATGTCATGTTTATTGGCTGAGCAGAGCTCTATAATAATATATAGTACTATTT
This sequence comes from Salvelinus alpinus, assembly GCF_045679555.1. Classification (NCBI taxonomy): domain Eukaryota; kingdom Metazoa; phylum Chordata; class Actinopteri; order Salmoniformes; family Salmonidae; genus Salvelinus; species Salvelinus alpinus. The sequence continues at coordinate 3,081,415 of NW_027255981.1, forward strand.
CAGTCAGTGATACAGGCTAAACAGAGCTCTATAATAATATATAGTACTATTTCATGCTGCATTTGATCCAATGTTAACTTTTTGTTATCATCTCTAAAGTAATAATTTCTATCTTTTCTAAATTATCATTCTGTAGTTCAGCCTTTTCTTCAAATGGCTATTTTGTCCATGTTTTTTGTCGACTAACAAACGTTTGCTAATATGTTCAGTCTCCCCAAAACGCTTGTCCTTTTGCTAATATGTTCAGTCGCCCCAAAACGCTTGTCCTTTTGCTAATATGTTCAGTCTCCCCAAAACGCTTGTCCTTTTGCTAATATGTTTAGTCTCCACATAACACGTGTCCATTTCATGTCAATAATGCTTCTTATTTCATGTATTTCTCCAACATTAGTTAGAAATCTGCTTTTTGCGGGTATACACACTCCACGCAAGATCTACAATACGTTTCATTTAGAACTCATTTAGAACTTTTGAGACAATTAAGTTGTGATTTTGTGGGGGGGGGGGCGACTCTGATGGTATACACATGTCACAGTTAAGCAATAAGACCCGAGGAAGTGTGGTATATGGCCAATATAGCATGGTTAAAGACTGTTGATAAGCACGACGCAACGCAGAGTAACTGGATACAGCCCTTAGCCGTAGTATATTGGCCATGTATCACAAAACCCCGAGGTGTCTTATTGCAATTATAAACTGGTTACCAACGTAATTAGAACAGTAAAAATACATGTTTTGTCATACCCATGGTATACGACCTGATATACCACGGCTGTCAGCCAATCAGCATTCAGGGCTTTAACCACCCATTTTAAAACGTAGCTTTAACATTATATTATAACATAAATTCCAATAGTACAGAACAACATTTTCAAGTATAGAATTTCAGTAGCATGCTGCTTTAAAACCAGACATTCGTTCAAAACCTTTGGACAGTTAGTGCCCGTTTTTACGATAGTACTTACTGGTGGTAATCAGATCTCCTGACTCCTCTGTCAATATGACCGTTAATCTCTCCCTCTTTCTCCTTCTTCACTCCAAAAACTGCATCCTCCTCTTTCTCTTCCTCCTCTTCTTTCACTGTAACATCCTCCTCTTTCCCTCTGAACGCGTCTTCCTCTTCTTTCATTGTAACGTCTTTCTCCTCTTCTTTCACTGTAACAGCCTCACCCTCTACTTCTTGTTTAACTGTGACATCCTCCTCTTCCTTCTCCTCTTTCACGACAATGTTCAGCCCCAGAGCTTCTTTCTCCGTCCAGCAGACCGCCTCCTCTTTAGCAGGGGGAGAATACATCAGTGAGCTCATGGTCGGGGATGTTAGCTAGTTAGCATGAGCGACTAGTTTAGTGCTAGGCTAACTTATCAAGCCAGCTAGTTGACTAACAATGTACCTATAACATTTAAATGGGGGCAATTAATTAGATGTCAGACGTATATTTAAAACACAGAGGCAAATATGCACAGAAACAGTCTAAATGTTTCGGCTATGTTGCCTACCAAGGTGGCTGACTCGTTGGGGTGGGTATAATTTGAGGAACGTTCCAACAGGAATCCGTTCCAAAAACTTCGTAAATATCAAGGTTGCCAACAAACAACGCATACAGTCGTATAACAGTAGAATGACATACCGGGTAGGGAGTGAGCTATGTAATTACGTTTTTCACTCACCACGTTTATTCGGAAAAATGTCTCTCTTCGTTCTGGTAGCCTCCACCATTTCTCGTTCGTTGGTTTAGTTATTATTTCCGGTGTTCCTGCATTTGCCGGTGAACTCTGTTGCGCCTCAATTAGGGAATCGCCTGTGGTTGAAATGTAACTAATGACCTCTAGCCCTGTTTCCCAAATATAGCAGGTAACTTGTGTCTGTCGATGTTGTTGAGTTCATCTTGCCTAGTTAAATAAAGATTAAATAAATTAGAACATTTAAAATATATACTTTGACCTATTTCAGGTAACCCCAAGATGCTTGATTCACTACACCTGCTTTTGAATAACTTTCCAGTCGTTTTTGCTTTACATTCCGACTTTTGAACGTCTGTTTATTGGACATATATATTAATGTCTAATAAAAAAGAGCAACTTATGTAAAGCATCCTATCTGTTTTAAGGTTATAGTGTGTATATGTGTGTGTAGTGTAGGTCCTCTTGATGTCCACTAGATGTCAGCACAGCTTCAATAATGTCACACCAGGTTCACAACATGTTTTCATGTGTCACAAATCAAATTGTATTTGTCACATGCGCCGAATACTACATGTGTAGACCTTGCAGTGAAATGCTGAAATTAAGCCCTTAACCAACAATTTAGTTGTAAGAAAAATAAGAAATAAAAGTAACAAATAATTAAAGATCAGCAGTAAAATAAAAACAGCGAGCCTATATACATGGGGTACCGGTACAGAGTCAATGTGTCGGGGCACCTGTTAGTCGAGGTAATTGAGGTGTTCCTTTCAAGTCCAGTGGTGTAAATTACTTAACCAAAATGTATTTAAACTACTCCACTACATTCCGCTTATATCTTTTTTTTTTTGTATCTGTACTTTTACTCTTTCTGTTTCTTTACAACATTAAATTTTACTTCACCACATTTCTAAAGAAAATAATATTTTTTTTACTCAATACAGTTTCCCTGGCACCCAAAAGTACTTTTTGCATTTTGAATGCTAAGCCGGACAGGAAAATGGTCCAATTCACACACTTATCTAGAGGACATCCCTGGTCATCCCTACTGCCTCTGATCTAGCAGACTCACTAAACACATGCTTCGTTTGTAAATTATGTCTGAGTGTTCCCATGGCTATTTCTTAAATAAAAATACAAGAGAATTGTGCTGTCTGGTTGGCTTAATATATGGAAGGTCAAATAATTTATACTTTTACCACTGATACTTAAGTATCTTTTAGCAATGACATTTACTTAGTATTTTACTGGGTGACTTTCACTTTTACTTGAGACATTTTCTATTAACATATCTTTACTTTTACTCAAGTATGACAATTGGGTACTTTTTCAACCACTGTTCAAGACGTTTAGCACCCAATACCCAACATTCACTTGGTGGCTTGAAGTAGGAGTGCTGAACTAGGATCTGTTTAGCATTTGTGAGTAGAATGAATAACGTTACCTTGACGGGGGGTGGGGGGTACTGATTCCAGTCCAGCACTCTTAGCCTGAGACATTTCATAAATGCGTACAGAGGAGCACTTTTCTACGATCAGCTTTGCCTTGATCATTCTGAATCAGTTGTCTCTGGAATAAGATTATATGGACAGGGGTGGGTTTGATCATAGATCAGCACTCCTACTCAACACCAGTTGCAGTACCCTAACATTTTATAATCCAATTTCCCTTGCTGTCTATGTCCTTCCGGAACCCCACCTCAACATTGTTCTGTCAAGGCAACAAAAGCAAGTTGGCATGCTCTTGAAAGGAATTTAACTCACAACCTCTCCTTTGGGAATTCACCACCATAACTACTACTACAACTATTTTTAAACTATCTTAACATGTGGCTTTCTTCAGGGGGACCAAGACTAGGAACACCTTTGAATGGTCTACAAAGAATGGCCCCAGGTAAAAGTTGGCTTTTGCAGAGTATGGTTGTTTTGTTACTCCACAGCATATCACAACTCTATTGAAATGACATTTGAAACAAGGTGTCACTTCATTCTTGCTATTTGATGGGAACTAGCCCCTTTTCCCCTACATACCACTTGTTTGCTCTTTCAGGCCCACAAAGGCAACAAGAAAGAAGTTGCTACATTAACTGTTTCTCTGGGATTTGAACTCTCAAACTCTGGTTTGGGGAGCAACCGCCATAATCACTACTCTACCAGACAGACAGAGACTAAATATTATATTGGAACTTTGTTCCTTCATTTGCCTACTACTGTCTATAAGCTATCATAACATGTGGTTTTTTTCTTGTGGACAAGGTATCGGAACGGTTTTGAATGGTCTACAAAGAATGCCCCCAGGTCAAAGTTGGCTTTTTGCAGACAAGGATTATATTGTTACTCCACGACAAAGTATGTTATCACAACTCTATTAAAAGGACATTCTATACAAGGTGTCACTTCAGTCCTTCTATTTGATGGGAACTAGCCCCTACCCCCTACACACCTCAAATTAGCTCTTTCATGCCAACAAAAGGCAACATCAAAAATGGCTCTCTAAAAATCGCTCTTCTCAGATTTGAACTCTCAAACTCTGGTTCGGGGAGCAAACGCCATAACCACTACTCTACCAGACAGACAGACTCCTTTTACTTTTTCACATGCAGAGACTCCTTTTTCTTTTTCACATGCTATAACCTAACAACCTTATTCTAAAATCGATTACGTTAATATTTTCCCTCAATCTACACACAATACCCTATGATGACAAAGTGAATATCGGGTTTATACATTTTAGCAAATTAATTACAAATAAAAAACAGAAATACCTTATTTACATAATGATTCTTCCCCTTTGCAATGAGTCTCAAATTGAGCTCAGGTGCATCTTGTTTCCATTGATCATCCTAGAGCTGTTTCTACAACTTCATTGGAGTCCACCTGTGGTAAATTCAATTGATTGGACATGATTTGGAAAGGCACACACCTGTCTATATAAGGTCCCACAGTTGACAGTGCATGCCAGAGCAAAAACCAAGCCAAATAAAATAAAAATGTATTTGTCACATGCGCCGAATACAACAGCTGTGGACCTTACCGTGAAGGTCTTACTTACAAGCCCTTAACCAACAATGCAGGTCAAGAAATAGAGTTAAGAAAAGTTTTAATAAACTAAAGTCAATTTCTTTTATTAAATCCATAAGTAACACAAGACAATTACATAACAATAACGAGGCTATATACATGGGGTACCGGTACAGAGTCAATGTGCGGAGGTACAGGTTAGTTGAGGTCATTTGTAAAGTGACTTTGCATTTATAATTAACAGTGAGTAGCAGCAGTGTAAAAACACTGGGGGGGGTGGGGGCTCTTTGACTATTTTTTGGCCCTTCCTGTGACAACGCTTAGTATATAGGTCCTTGATGTCAGGAAGCTTTGCCCCAGTAATGTACTGGGCCATACGCACTACCCTCTGTAGCGCCTTATGGCCAGATGCCCAGCAGTTGCCGTACCAGGCGGTTATACAACCTCTCAGGATGCTCTCGATGGTGCAGCTGTAGAACTTTTTGAGGATCTGGGGATCCATGCTAAATATTGTCAGTCTCCTGAGGGGGAAAGGTTTTGTCGTGCCCTCTTCACAACTGTGTTGGTGTGTTTCGACCATGATAGTTTGTTGGTGATGTGGACACCAAGGAACTTGGAACTCTCGACTCGCTCCACTTCAGCCCCGTCGATGTTAATGGTGGCCTGTTCGGCCCTCCTTTTCCCAAAGTCCACGATCAGCCCCTTTGTCTTGCTCACATTGAGGGAGAGGTTGTTGTCATCAGGCCAGGAAGTCCTGAGGCATGGTTCCAGGGCTCAGGTCCTCTGGGAGGGGAGGGTGAGGGAGAGAGAGAATTACAGGGTGCATGAGACAGGAGAAATACTCCAGATATAACAGATTGACCCTAGCCCTCTGACACAAACTTTTGCAGCATAAATACTGGAGGCTGAGAAACGAGGGGTAGGGAGACACTGTGGCCATGTCCTATGATTCCCCCGGACAGGGCCTATGATGTAGTGGACCCTACCAGAAAACATTTAGTTACTTTTTGCATTTATTATGCTTTAAGTCTTACATATACACAAGAACAACACATTTCTAAATTTTGGTGAAAGTTGGCCATTAGCTAACCACAGCTTTCCTGTCAAAGACATTCATGAACTACAACTTGACGATCTGACAGTGTGGGGTAGAGAAATTCCAACTAACGGGTGAAAAATGCATCATGTTCTTTCTGTGTATATGCAGAACAGTATACAAATACACTAATAATACATCCAGTCTCTGGTTATTGGTGATACTTTCCATTCTGCACTATTGTGACCTTTGACCCCTTGCAAAGGGCCTTAAATTTCCACATTCTGGATGACATCCTGCTGTACTTTCATTGTTTGATCTAGCGTGTGAAAAAAAATGTCCCTCTCACTTGTCCCATGTGGGCTGACCTACGGTGCAGTTAGATGGAAAGGTGCTACTTGATGTAGACATGACATGTGATTTGGGATGAGGGGAAATGTCAATCAATGACAATTGAAATTGCTAATTTATTCTGCACATTGCTATATTTGTTCATGTAGACATTGAATATGTTTCATATGTGGGTGATGCATTTCATTTGTAGTCTTTCTTAATTTGTCCTTTTGAAATATATTTAACATCATTTGGTGGGATGTCTGTAAGAAATCACTTATGATGATCAATATTTCAATTTAGTGTGATGACATCAAACACTCACTTCTCCTGAAGGGCGTACATAATATGATTCACTATTCGCCATAAATGTAAAAGCATTAGATTGGCGTATGCATGGCCCAAAAGGAGTTTCCACCATATTTCCTGTTCATGCAGAGAATTGAAAGGGGGCACTTTGGGAGAACTGAGATGTTTGATACAAATTACTGAGCAACTCCTTCCTCCCTCCTTGAAGTAATCACTGCTTAGACAGGAATGGGCAGGTGAAACTAAGGGCTCCACTACATGGCATTAACCTGTCTAGTCATTTCTAATCAGTGATTACTCCTTAGGAGGACAAAAGGAGGGATATATGTAAAGATTGAGCGAGCCACTACTGTCAGCTACACAACCCAATCCTGTTATTTGCATATAATATACTTTTGACCTCTCACCTGTATATTGTCTGTAACCGTTCCACAGATATCTTGTACAGTGGAAACACTTGAGCCTCTGCCTCGTCCACATCAGCAATAACTCATCACTCCTACTCCAGATAAATTCATTAGCATGAAGTTTGATACCCATATGACCCCACTCAACCCCAGGGGCCAAGTGTTAACATTCCATCTAACCTGGGGCCTTACGTATCAACTGTCTCAGAGTAGGAGTGTTCCTCTCGGATCAGTTTTGCAGTTTACAAAAAGAATAAGATTATAGACACATCCTAGATCAACAATTACTGTGAGATGATTTGTGGATGAAGTCCCAGGTCCCCCTCTGTCCATGTTATGTTGTTCATTTGGATCTTAACATGGCTTTTCGGGGCCCTAACCAATATTTGGTTTGGGGGCTGCCTACCTCGCTGGCAAAACGTTGTAGTGCCCTCCCCCCTCTTGACGGTGGAGAGAAATTGAAATTGTTGAATTATTTACATTTCAATTGTGGCCATTTTGCCATTGTGCAGGGAAAGGTTTAGCAATTTTGAATACATTTCATGCAATTAGACTCATTTTGCCACGGAGCAGAGAAAAGGTGCAGTATTACAGTGAATTTGCTGCAATTCTACACATTTTGCCAAGATTTATGCAATGTTAACCATGTCTGAGTGAGAGTGACTAACACAATCATTGGGGGCCACCTGGATGTCAGGGCCCTTGGGCACATGCCCCTGCGTGCCCAGTCGGTATCGGGCCATTATTACAAGAAGTTTAGATAACTGGCTAGACTAACTTACCAATCTACATTTTTGTAGCTGACATGGCTAATTGTGACTCGGTGACTGGCAATATTTGTTCTAATATTTACTATATACATTTTTAGGATTGTGTGTTTTGTATTGTTAGGTATTACTGCATTGTTGGAGCTAGAAACCAACATTTTGCTGCCCGTACAATAACATATGTGTATGTGACAAACTTTTATTTGCTAACCAACTGCTGATGCACAACCAAATCTCTAAATTTCACCTTGTGTATTTTACTATTGTAGCACAACAGTAAGTGACCGCTGTTAAAAAATAAATAATAATGATAATAATGGTCGGTGGCCTCCTAGCTACTGCTTATGTGGATTATGCCTGCAGCCCACTGTGGTTATGCGTCATAGCGCAATTCCATCCTCACTGGAAGTAATCATTGCTTAGACATGATTGGGCAAGTCATGTATTTAGAAACGATCATTGATTACAGGGGGGATATGGTTAAAAAAAATACTATTGTAATTCACTTTCAATCCATGTTCTTTACAATGTGTGCTTCATGGTTTGCATTTAATGACTGCCTTGGCCTCTTCAACCATTTCTGCACAGAAAATAATCATTTTCCTGATGGTAGCACGCTGCTCTAACTTCGTCTGGTGAGAGGCCTAACCTTTTAACAACTGAGGCAATGTCATCAAAAGTTGGGGCCCTCTTTCTTTTTGGCATTCTGATAAGTATGGAGATGACACATAGGACAAGTTTTCCAGACAGTTACAGGCTAACTATATGGAATGTTATATGGAGAAATGTCCCCTAGTGCTTCAAATAGTTTTCCAAGCTAGATTGGGGTCCATTCAGAATTAAATTGAGACCTGTTACATTCTACATCAGTTACTTATTTTTAAATGGAAATAATCAGTATACAGAATTTGACATTGAATGTAAAGACCATGGATTGAAAGTGAATTACAATAGTATTTTTTTTAACCATATCCCCCCTGTAATCAATGATCATTTCTAAATACATGACTTGCCCAATCATGTCTAAGCAATGATTACTTCCAGTGAGGATGGAATTGCGTTATGACGCATAACCACAGTGGGCTGCAGGCATAATCCACATAAGCAGTAGCTAGGAGGCCACCGACCATTATTATCATTATTATTTATTTTTTAACAGCGGTCACTTACTGTTGTGCTACAATAGTAAAATACACAAGGTGAAATTTAGAGATTTGGTTGTGCATCAGCAGTTGGTTAGCAAATAAAAGTTTGTCACATACACATATGTTATCGTACGGGCAGCAAAATGTTGGTTTCTAGCTCCAACAATGCAGTAATACCTAACAATACAAAACACACAATCCTAAAAATGTATATAGTAAATATTAGAACAAATATTGCCAGTCACCGAGTCACAATTAGCCATGTCAGCTACAAAAATGTAGATTGGTAAGTTAGTCTAGCCAGTTATCTAAACTTCTTGTAATAATGGCCCGATACCGACTGGGCACGCAGGGGCATGTGCCCAAGGGCCCTGACCTCCAGTAGGCCCCCAATGATTGTGTTAGTCACTCTCACTCAGACATGGTTAACATTGCATAAATCTTGGCAAAATGTGTAGAATTGCAGCAAATTCACTGTAATACTGCACCTTTTCTCTGCTCAGTGGCAAAATGAGTCTAATTGCATGAAATGTATTCAAAATTGCTAAACCTTTCCCTGCACAATGGCAAAATGGCCACAATTGAAATGTAAATAATTCAACAATTTCAATTTCTCTCCACCGTCAAGAGGGGGGAGGGCACTACAACGTTTTGCCAGCGAGGTAGGCAGCCCCCAAACCAAATACTGGTTAGGGCCCCCAAAAGCCATGTTAAGATCCAAATGAACAACATAACATGGACAGAGGGGGACCTGGGACTTCATCCACAAATCATCTCACAGTAATTGTTGATCTAGGATGTGTCTGTAATCTTATTCTTTTTGTAAACTGCAAAACTGATCCGAGAGGAACACTCCTACTCTGAGACAGTTGATACGTAAGGCCCCAGGTTAGATGGAATGTTAACACTTGGCCCCTGGGGTTGAGTGGGGTCATATGGGTATCAAACTTCATGCTAATGAATTTATCTGGAGTAGGAGTGATGAGTTATTGCTGATGTGGATGAGGCAGAGGCTCAAGTGTTTCCACTGTACAAGATATCTGTGGAACGGTTACAGACAATATACAGGTGAGAGGTCAAAAGTATATTATATGCAAATAACAGGATTGGGTTGTGTAGCTGACAGTAGTGGCTCGCTCAATCTTTACATATATCCTTCCTTTTGTCCTCCTAAGGAGTAATCACTGATTAGAAATGACTAGACAGGTTAATGCCATGTAGTGGAGCCCTTAGTTTCACCTGCCCATTCCTGTGTAAGCAGTGATTACTTCAAGGAGGGAGGAAGGAGTTGCTCAGTAATTTGTATCAAACATCTCAGTTCTCCCAAAGTGCCCCCTTTCAATTCTCTGCATGAATAGAAAATATGGTGGAAACTCCTTTTGGGCCATGCATACGCCAATCTAATGCTTTTACATTTATGGCGAATAGTGAATCATATTATGTACACCCTTCAGGAGAAGTGAGTGTTTGATGTCATTACACTAAATTGAAATATTGATCATCATAAGTGATTTCTTACAGACATCCCACCAAATGATGTTAAATATATTTCAAAAGGACAAATTAAGAAAGACTACAAATGAAATGCATCACCCACATATGAAACATATTCAATGTCTACATGAACAAATATAGCAATGTGCAGAATAAATTAGCAATTTCAATTGTCATTGATTGACATTTCCCCTCATCTCAAATCACATGTCATGTCTACATCAAGTAGCACCTTTCCATCTAACTGCACCGTAGGTCAGCCCACATGGGACAAGTGAGAGGGACATTTTTTTTCACACGCTAGATCAAACAATGAAAGTTCAGCAGGATGTCATCCAGAATGTGGAAATTTAAGGCCCTTTGCAAGGGGTCAAAGGTCACAATAGTGCAGAATGGAAAGTATCACAAATAACCAGAGACTGGATGTATTATTAGTGTATTTGTATACTGTTCTGCATATACACAGAAAGAACCTGATGAATTTTTCACCCGTTAGTTGGAATTTCTCTACCCCACACTGTCAGATCGTCAAGTTGTAGTTCATGAATGTCTTTGACAGGAAAGTTGTGGTTAGCTAATGGCCAACTTTCACCAAAATTTAGAAATGTGTTGTTCTTGTGTATATGTAAGACTTAAAGCATAATAAATGCAAAAAGTAACTAAATGTTTTCTGGTAGGGTCCACTACATCATAGGCCCTGTCCGGGGGAATCATAGGACATGGCCACAGTGTCTCCCTACCCCTCGTTTCTCAGCCTCCAGTATTTATGCTGCAAAAGTTTGTGTCAGAGGGCTAGGGTCAATCTGTTATATCTGGAGTATTTCTCCTGTCTCATGCACCCTGTAATTCTCTCTCTCCCTCACCCTCCCCTCCCAGAGGACCTGAGCCCTGGAACCATGCCTCAGGACTTCCTGGCCTGATGACAACAACCTCTCCCTCAATATGAGCAAGACAAAGGGGCTGATCGTGGACTTTAGGAAAAGGAGGGCCGAACAGGCCCCCATTAACATCGACGGGGCTGAAGTGGAGCGAGTCGAGAGTTCCAAGTTCCTTGGTGTCCACATCACCAACAAACTATCATGGTCGAAACACACCAACACAGTTGTGAAGAGGGCACGACAAAACCTTTCCCCCTCAGGAGACTGACAATATTTAGCATGGATCCCCAGATCCTCAAAAAGTTCTACAGCTGCACCGTACATTACTGGGGCAAAGCTTCCTGACATCAAGGACCTATATACTAAGCGTTGTCACAGGAAGGGCCAAAAAATAGTCAAAGAGCCCCCCCCCCCCAGTGTTTTTACACTGCTGCTACTCACTGTTAATTATAAATGCAAAGTCACTTTACAAATGACCTCAACTAACCTGTACCCCCGCACATTGACTCTGTACCGGTACCCCATGTATATAGCCTCGTTATTGTTATGTAATTGTCTTGTGTTACTTATGGATTTAATTAAAAAAAATTACTTTAGTTTATTAAAACTTTTCTTAACTCTATTTCTTGACCTGCATTGTTGGTTAAGGGCTTGTAAGTAAGAACTTCACGGTAAGGTCCACAGCTGTTGTATTCGGCGCATGTGTCAAATAAAATTTGATTTGATTTGGCTTGGTTTTTGCTCTGGCATGCACTGTCAACTGTGGGACCTTATATAGACAGGTGTGTGCCTTTCCAAATCATGTCCAATCAATTGAATTTACCACAGGTGGACTCCAATGAAGTTGTAGAAACAGCTCTAGGATGATCAATGGAAACAGGATGCACCTGAGCTCAATTTGAGACTCATTGCAAAGGGGAAGAATCATTATGTAAATAAGGTATTTCTGTTTTTTATTTGTAATTAATTTGCTAAAATGTATAAACCCGATATTCACTTTGTCATCATAGGGTATTGTGTGTAGATTGAGGGAAAATATTAATGTAATCGATTTTAGAATAAGGTTGTTAGGTTATAGCATGTGAAAAAGAAAAAGGAGTCTCTGCATGTGAAAAAGTAAAAGGAGTCTGTCTGTCTGGTAGAGTAGTGGTTATGGCGTTTGCTCCCCGAACCAGAGTTTGAGAGTTCAAATCTGAGAAGAGCAATTTTTAGAGAGCCATTTTTGATGTTGCCTTTTGTTGGCATGAAAGAGCTAATTTGAGGTGTGTAGGGGGTAGGGGCTAGTTCCCATCAAATAGAAGGACTGAAGTGACACCTTGTATAGAATGTCCTTTTAATAGAGTTGTGATAACATACTTTGTCGTGGAGTAACAATATAATCCTTGTCTGCAAAAAGCCAACTTTGACCTGGGGGCATGCTTTGTAGACCATTCAAAACCGTTCCGATACCATGTCCACAAGAAAAAACCCACATGTTATGATAGCTTATAGACAGTAGTAGGCAAATGAAGGGACAAAGTTCCAATATTAAGATGTTGGAATAACATTTCTAGGGTCTATTTGCTGGTAATTGGAAACACGTCCCTTTCGAATTTCGTCCCCCGTTCCTAAACACATCCATCCTATAGTGTAGGTTTTGCAGATTCATAATCTATGTTCGTAATCATCAGAAGAAGATTGAGGAACGGTTGGTGGACCCAAGAAGTACAAGCCCCCACGCCATTCTCCAACCTCTGAAATGTTGTCTTTGATGTGTGCATTTTCATGTTCCCCTTAATATTTAGTCTCTGTCTGTCTGGTAGAGTAGTGGTTATGGTGGTTGCTCCCCAAACCAGAGTTTGAGAGTTCAAATCCCAGAAAAACAGTTAATGTAGCAACTTCTTTCTTGTTGCCTTTGTGGGCCTGAAAGAGCAAACAAGTGGTATGTAGGGGAAAAGGGGCTAGTTCCCATCAAATAGCAAGAATGAAGTGACACCTTGTTTCAAATGTCATTTCAATAGAGTTGTGATATGCTGTGGAGTAACAAAACAACCATACTCTGCAAAAGCCAACTTTTACCTGGGGCCATTCTTTGTAGACCATTCAAAGGTGTTCCTAGTCTTGGTCCCCCTGAAGAAAGCCACATGTTAAGATAGTTTAAAAATAGTTGTAGTAGTAGTTATGGTGGTGAATTCCCAAAGGAGAGGTTGTGAGTTAAATTCCTTTCAAGAGCATGCCAACTTGCTTTTGTTGCCTTGACAGAACAATGTTGAGGTGGGGTTCCGGAAGGACATAGACAGCAAGGGAAATTGGATTATAAAATGTTAGGGTACTGCAACTGGTGTTGAGTAGGAGTGCTGATCTATGATCAAACCCACCCCTGTCCATATAATCTTATTCCAGAGACAACTGATTCAGAATGATCAAGGCAAAGCTGATCGTAGAAAAGTGCTCCTCTGTACGCATTTATGAAATGTCTCAGGCTAAGAGTGCTGGACTGGAATCAGTACCCCCCACCCCCCGTCAAGGTAACGTTATTCATTCTACTCACAAATGCTAAACAGATCCTAGTTCAGCACTCCTACTTCAAGCCACCAAGTGAATGTTGGGTATTGGGTGCTAAACGTCTTGAACAGTGGTTGAAAAAGTACCCAATTGTCATACTTGAGTAAAAGTAAAGATATGTTAATAGAAAATGTCTCAAGTAAAAGTGAAAGTCACCCAGTAAAATACTAAGTAAATGTCATTGCTAAAAGATACTTAAGTATCAGTGGTAAAAGTATAAATTATTTGACCTTCCATATATTAAGCCAACCAGACAGCACAATTCTCTTGTATTTTTATTTAAGAAATAGCCATGGGAACACTCAGACATAATTTACAAACGAAGCATGTGTTTAGTGAGTCTGCTAGATCAGAGGCAGTAGGGATGACCAGGGATGTCCTCTAGATAAGTGTGTGAATTGGACCATTTTCCTGTCCGGCTTAGCATTCAAAATGCAAAAAGTACTTTTGGGTGCCAGGGAAACTGTATTGAGTAAAAAAAATATTATTTTCTTTAGAAATGTGGTGAAGTAAAATTTAATGTTGTAAAGAAACAGAAAGAGTAAAAGTACAGATACAAAAAAAAAAAGATATAAGCGGAATGTAGTGGAGTAGTTTAAATACATTTTGGTTAAGTAATTTACACCACTGGACTTGAAAGGAACACCTCAATTACCTCGACTAACAGGTGCCCCGACACATTGACTCTGTACCGGTACCCCATGTATATAGGCTCGCTGTTTTTATTTTACTGCTGATCTTTAATTATTTGTTACTTTTATTTCTTATTTTTCTTACAACTAAATTGTTGGTTAAGGGCTTAATTTCAGCATTTCACTGCAAGGTCTACACATGTAGTATTCGGCGCATGTGACAAATACAATTTGATTTGTGACACATGAAAACATGTTGTGAACCTGGTGTGACATTATTGAAGCTGTGCTGACATCTAGTGGACATCAAGAGGACCTACACTACACACACATATACACACTATAACCTTAAAACAGATAGGATGCTTTACATAAGTTGCTCTTTTTTATTAGACATTAATATATATGTCCAATAAACAGACGTTCAAAAGTCGGAATGTAAAGCAAAAACGACTGGAAAGTTATTCAAAAGCAGGTGTAGTGAATCAAGCATCTTGGGGTTACCTGAAATAGGTCAAAGTATATATTTTAAATGTTCTAATTTATTTAATCTTTATTTAACTAGGCAAGATGAACTCAACAACATCGACAGACACAAGTTACCTGCTATATTTGGGAAACAGGGCTAGAGGTCATTAGTTACATTTCAACCACAGGCGATTCCCTAATTGAGGCGCAACAGAGTTCACCGGCAAATGCAGGAACACCGGAAATAACTAAACCAACGAACGAGAAATGGTGGAGGCTACCAGATCGAAGAGAGACATTTTTTGTTTGTTTGTTGGCAACCTTGATATTTACGAAGTTTTTGGAACGGATTCCTGTTGGAACGTTCCTCAAATTATTCCCACCCGACTCGTTGTTGTTGATCCGTTCCGTCCACTAGATTATACGTCACGCTCGCAGCATCGCCTGAAAGACGCACATCGCCGTCTGTTGATTGGAGTGGGAAACGCAGTTAAGATACTTTTTTGTTGTTGCACACAAATGTATTTTTCATTCCTTTCGTGAAATAATAATATTATATTGAGACGTTCAAAGAGCAGTGCATATTTTGAGTGAGAATTTAAAACATACTGTCCTTCACATCTGTATTTCAGGCAGTTTCATATTCATTCATTTAAAGAAACCCACTGGTCACACACTGGTTGAATTATCTGTCAAACTAGGAACGCTCTGCAGCCTAGTTTAACAGTGATCTATGTTCTATGAAAGCAGCTGGGAGCAAACTGGAGAATAGCTAGAGGAAAACAAACCTAACTGCATCCCCAGGCCCTGGTATATCACCAGACTGCATACAAACCTAACTGCATCCCCATGCCCTGGTATATCACCAGACTGCATACAAACCTAACTGCATCCCCAGGCCCTGGTATATCACCAGACTGTATACAAACCTAACTGCATCTCCAGGCCCTGGTATATCACCAGACTGTATACAAACCTAACTGCATCCCCAGTCCCTGATATATCACCAGACTGTATACAAACCTAACTGCATCCCCAGTCCCTGATATCACCAGACTGTATACAAACCTAACTGCATCCCCAGTCCCTGGTATATTACCAGACTGCATACAAACCTAACTGCATCCCCAGGCCCTGGTATATCACCAGACTGCATACAAACCTAACTGCATCCCCAGGCCCTGGTATATCATCAGACTGCATACAAACCTAACTGCATGCCCAGGCCCTGGTATATCATCAGACTGCATACAAACCTAACTGCATCCCCAGTCCCTGGTATATCATCAGACTGCTGTGACGACCCTCCCACTCTGTCTGCCGAATTCTTTCTCTTTGCTCTTGTTTTCCCTAATAGGATGTCGGTGGGCGGAGCCGGGAGGGTCTTCAGTGAAATGGGACACACCTGGGCTCGGGTGTGTACCAGGATAAATGCACCTCTTCCCCAGTCATTGAGGAGACTCTTTCCATGCAGACACAGACAGATTTTGGTTGTGCCATTTTTTGTGGCTATTTTGGTTGTTTGCGTTGGCACCTTTCAACACCCCTCATTATCACATGTATTGATGCGACCACTCACTTACACTACTGACTAAACACACACCATTGTTAATTGTATTTACTTTACTTCAGTTAATAAATATATTTTGTTATTCTTTATCTCCACGTTGTCTCACTTTTTGTCACGGTCTTCGAGCCGGTTCGTGACACTATGGTCAGCAAGCTGGAGCCCAAGTAATGGAGACCAGTTAGAACCCAACTAACAAAACCCAACTAAAACGTGACTGCAGATCAGAAGAGCAGAAACATACAGAATGATGGCAGGGAAAATCCCCAACATTCAAAATAGATAGATTCCATGATGGGGAAACAAAGCTTCCTGAAGCATTGACGTTTTACAGCCAATAGTCTCAAAAATAGGTTCATTACTCAAGGCTTTGAGCAACACAGAATTTAGAACAGCCAAATTATTATAGATGACGTCCCACACCGTAGCACGGAGCAGCATAGCCTTTATGTCATTATTATAGATGACATCCCACACCATAGCAGCATAGCCTTTATGTCATTATTATAGATGATATCCCACACACCATAGCAGCATAGCCTTTATGTTATTATTATAGATGACATCCCACACCTTAGCAGCATAGCCTTAATGTCATTATTATAGATGACATCCCACACCGTAGCAGCATAGCCTTTATGTCATTATTATAGATGACATCCCACACCGTAGCAGCATAGCCTTTATGTCATTATTATAGATGACATCCCACACCGTAGCAGCATAGCTTTTATGTCATTATTATAAATGACATCCCACACCATAGCAGCATAGCCTTTATGTCATTATTATAGATGACATCCCACACCGTAGCAGCATAGCCTTTATGTCATTATTATAGATTACATCCCACACCATAGCAGCATAGCCTTTATGTCATTATTATAGATGACATCCCACACCGTAGCAGCATAGCTTTTATGTCATTATTATAGATGACATCCCACACCGTAGCAGCATAGCCTTTATGTCATTATTATAGATGACATCCCACACCGTAGCAGCATAGCCTTTATGTCATTATTATAGATGACATCCCACAGAGGTTGATTTCCTCTGTCGTCTTGAGCCCACGGCAAGAAGGCACCAGAGCCTACCGTGCTAACGGGTTCCCACTAGATAACACAACCACACAGTTAATGAAAAGCATGAGGTGAAGCTTGAGATAGATCTCAACCTATCGAGCTAGTGTGACCTTCCTGGTCCCTCAAGTCAGTGAGTCAACACAGGAAGGAGCAATGGATGGATAGTTCATTTATTTCCAAAGCTGCAATGATGGGACACACACAGTATGGATGAATGATCAGTAGGGACGGGATATAAATAGCACTCCCACAGCAATTCTACATAAAACTGCCCTATAATATACTAACAAAAAAACAATTGAAATGTCTATCAAAGTCATTGTGATCATATAGTGGATTTAACAATTCCTACTAATTCATAATTTACTATAATACATAAATACATTGTTTCCATGTGTCTTATATTCACTACATCAGAATAAACTGTCATCCATTTTACTATCAAAATATATCAAACTAACCTGAAGATTTACTCAATGTCCCCCTCTGGTGGCGAAGAAGTATAATACACCTAAACTAACAAAACCGGGCTGATAAACTGGCTGGTGTTCATGAGTTTATAAAACATATACTTTATACATTTGTCATAAATTACCTGCATTGATGAGACACACAGTGTGGATGAACGATCAGTAGTCGACAGGGTAAAAATAGCACTCCTAAAGAAGATGCACTTTCCAGTTAGATACCAACTTGAAAGAGGGATCTTTAGCATAAAACCCACATGGAAAACTGAGATTTGGCAAGTAACATATAAAGAGAGGCTTACTTGATACCAAACCAACAACAGTAGTTCCTAAAACATAAATTGCTAATGTATGATTTAAAACGTGGATTTTATGATGTAATGTCAACTTTATACATTTCTATCCCAGGTCCACTCAATTTTCTAATTCTCCAAAAATCTGCTGTGGATTACTCAGAATCCCACACCTTTATCACTGAGTGTAATGTAAACACACGAGCAGCGCAGCGGTCTAAGGTACGGCATCTCAGTGCTAGAGGCGTCACTACAGACCCTGGTTCAAATCCAGGCTGTATCATAACGGGCCATGATTGGGAGTCCCATAGGGCAGCACACATATGGCCCAGCATCGTCTGGGTTAGGGTTTGGCCGGGGTAGGCCGTCAATGTAAATAAGAATTTGTTCTTAACTGACTTGCCTAGTTAAATAAAGGTTAAATATACACTGCTCAAAAAAATAAAGGGAACACTTAAACAACACAATGTAACTCCAAGTCAATCACACTTCTGTGAAATCAAACTGTCCACTTAGGAAGCAACACTGATTGACAATAAATTTCACATGCTGTTGTGCAAATGGAATAGACAAAAGGTGGAAATTATAGGCAATTAGCAAGACACCCCCAATAAAGGAGTGATTCTGCAGGTGGTGACCACAGACCACTTCTCAGTTCCTAATGCTTCCTGGCTGATGTTTTGGTCACTTTTGAATGCTGGCGGTGCTCTCACTCTAGTTGTAGCATGAGACGGAGTCTACAACCCACACAAGTGGCTCAGGTAGTGCAGCTCATCCAGGATGGCACATCAATGCAAGCTGTGGCAAGAAGGTTTGCTGTGTCTGTCAGCGTAGTGTCCAGAGCATGGAGGCGCTACCAGGAGACAGGCCAGTACATCAGGAGACGTGGAGGAGGCCGTAGGAGGGCAACAACCCAGCAGCAGGACCGCTACCTCCGCCTTTGAGCAGGAGGAGCACTGCCAGAGCCCTGCAAAATGACCTCCAGCAGGCCACAAATGTGCATCCAGCCAACACATCAGATTTCAAAAAGGCTTTTCGGCGAAAGCATAAGATGCTATTATCTGATGATAGCACAACAGTAAACAAACAGAGTAGCATATTTCAACACTGCAAGCACGACACAAAACGCAGAAATAAAATATAAATCATGCCTTACCTTTGACGAAATTCTTTTGTTGGCACTCCAATATGTCCTATAAACATCACAAATGGTCCTTTTGTTCGATTAATTCCGTCGATATATATCCAAAATGTCAATTTATTTGGACCGTTTCATCCAGAAAAACACAGCTTCCAACTATCGCCACTTCACTACAAAATATATCAAAAGTTACATGTAAACTTTACCAAAACATTTCAAACTTATTTTGTAATAGAACGTTAGGTATTTTTAAACGTTAATAATCGATCAATTTGAAGACGGGATGATCTGTGTCCAATACAAAAAGAAAACAAACTGACGCAACTTTTTTCATAATGTGCATCTCTCAAAAAAAACTTCATGTGACCCTCATTTACGATAGCCCTACTTCTTCAGTACACAAAGGAATAACCTCAACCGATTTCCAAGGACTGGTGACATCCAGTGGAAGCGGTAGGAACTGCAAGCAAGTCCATTAGAAACCTGGTGTCTCTAAGAAACCTAATTGAAAAGACAGTGACATCAAAAAAAAAAATATTCTGAATGGTTTGTCCTCAGGGTTTTGCCTGCTACATAAGTTCTGTTATTCTCACAGATATGATTCAAACAGTTTTAGAAACTTCAGAGTGTTTACTAATAATATGCATATCTTATATTCTGGGGATGAGTAGCAGGCAGTTGAATTTTGGCATGCTATTTTTCCGAAAGTGAAAATGCTGCCCCCTGCCCACAAGAAGTTAAGAAGTTTTAGGTTGTAGTGCAGAAAGCAGAGCTTGTCTGCATGGTCCCCTGTCATTCTGCTCCTCTGTGAAACACAGACCTTATTTGAAGTAGATCAAGACATTCTCTATGGAAGACATGAACGGTAAAATAACGAAGGAACCCCTTTCAAGTTCAGCCGCAAGTTATTACAGGAATTATAAAGCGTCGACTATCTCTCTCTAAACCATATACCTTTGTGTCACGTTCCTGACCTGTTTTCTGTTAGTTTTGTATGTGTTAGTTGGTCAGGACGTGAGTTTGGGTGGGCAGTCTATGTTTTCTGTTTCTATGTTGGTTTAAAGGGTGACCTGATATGGCTCTCAATTAGAGGCAGGTGGTTTTCATTTCCTCTGATTGAGAGCCATATTAAGGTAGGTGTTTTCACACTGTTTGTTTGTGGGTGGTTGTCTCCTGTGTCTGTGTCTATGTTGCACCATACGGGACTGTTTCGTTCGTCGTTTTATGTAGTCATTTTCCTGTTCGTTCGTTCTGCGTTACATGTAAGTCCTTACGTTCAGGTTTGTCTACTCCGTTTGTTGTTTTGTTTAGTTTTAAGTGAAGTTCGTGTTGTCGTCTTTACTTTAATAAATATCATGTCAAATCACAAGTCTGCATTTTGGTTCGATCCCTGCTCCTCCTCTTCGTATGAAGTGGAAGAGGAACGCCCTTACAGAACCACCCACCAATCCAGAACCAAGCAGCATAAGTTCGAGCAGTGGAACACGAAACAGGAATGGACATGGGAGGACGTATTAAACGGCAAGGGTTGCTACACATGGGAGGAGATCCTGGCTGGAAGGGATCGCCTCCCATGGGAACAGCTGGAGGCATTAAGGAGAGCAGAGGCTACCGGAGAAAGGAACCGAAGCTATGAAGGTACGTGGCTAGCAAGGAAGCCCGAGAAGAAACCCCAAAAATTTATTGGGGGGGGGCTAAGAGGTAGTGGGCCAAGGGCAGGTAGGAGACCTGCGCCCACTTCCCAGGCTTACCGTGGAGAGCGGGAGTACGGGCAGACACCGTGTTACGCAGTAGAGCGCACGGTGTCTCCTGTACGTGTGCATAGCCCGGTGCGGGTTATTCCACCTCCCTGCACTGGTAGGGCTAGATTGGGCATTGAGCCAGGTGTCATGAGGCCGGCTCAACGCGTCTGGTCTCCAGTGCGTCTCCTCGGGCCGGCTTACATGGCACCAGCCTTACGCATGGTGTCCCCGGTTCGCCTACATAGCCCGGTGCGGGTTATTCCACCTCCCCGCACTGGTCGGGCGACGGGGAGTATTCAACCAGGTAAGGTTGGGCAGGCTCAATGCTCAAGGGAGCCAGTACGCCTGCACGGTCCGGTATTTCCGGCGCCACCTTCCCGCCCCAGCCCAGTACCACCAGTGCCTACACCACGCACCAGGCTTCCAGTGCGTTTCCAGAGCCCTGTTCCTCCTCCACGCACTCTTCCTATGGTGCGTGTATCCAGTTCGGTGCCTCCAGTTCCGGCAACACGCACTAAGCCTCCTGTGCGTCTCCAGAGCCCTGTACGCACTGTTCCTTCTCCCCGTACTCTTCCTGATGTGCATGCCCTCAGCCCGGTGCCACCAGTGCCGGTACCACGCACCAGGCCTATAGTGTGCTTCGAGAGGTCAGTGTGCCCTGTCCCTGCTCCCCGCACTAGGCTTGAAGTGCGTGTCTCCAGTCCGGTGCCTCCAGTTCCGGCACCACGCACCAGGCCTACAGTGCGTCTCAGCCGGCCAGAGTCTGCCGTCTGCCCAACGGCGCCTGAACTGTCCGTCTGCCAAGCGCCGCATGAACTGCCCGTCTGTATTGAGCCTTCAAAGCCGCCCGTCTGCCATGAGCCTGCAAAGCCGCCCGTCTGCCATGAGCCTACAGAGCCTTCCGCCAGACAGGAGCCGCTAGAGCCTTCCGCCAGACAGGAGCCGCTAGAGCCTTCCGCCAGACAGGAGCAGCCAAAGCCTTCCGCCAGACAGGATCAGCCAGAGCCATCCGTCTCCGCAGCGCCATCTGAGCCATCCGTCTCCTCAGCGCCGTCTGAGCCATCCGTCTCCCCAGCGCCGTCTGAGCCATCCGTCTCCCCAGCGCCATCTGAGCCATCCGTCTCCCCAGCGCCATCTGAGCCATCCGTCTCCCCAGCGCCATCTGAACCATCCGTCTCCCCAGCGCCGTCTGAGCCATCCGTCTCCCCAGTGCCGTCTGAGCCATCCGTCTGTCCCGAGCCATTAGAGCCGCTCGTCTGTCCCGAGCCGTCAGAGCCGATAGTCAGTCAGGAGCCGCTAGAGCCATTCGTCAGACATGATCTGCCAGAGCCGCCAACCAGACAGGATCTGCCAGAGCCGCCAACCAGACAGGATCTGCCAGAGCCGCCAACCAGACAGGATCTGCCAGAGCCGCCAACCAGACAGGATCTGCCAGAGCCGCCAACCAGACAGGATCTGCCAGAGCCGCCAACCAGACAGGATCTGCCAGCGCCGCCAACCAGACAGGATCTGCCAGCGCCGCCAACCAGACAGGATCTGCCAGCGCCGCCAACCAGACAGGATCTGCCAGCGCCGCCAACCAGACAGGATCTGCCAGCGCCGCCAGTGAGCCATGAGCGTCCAGAACCGCCAGTGAGCCATGAGCGTCCAGAGCCGTCAGCCAGCCATGAGCGTCCAGAGCCGTCAGCCAGCCATGAGCGTCCAGAGCCGTCAGCCAGCCATGAGCGTCCAGAGCCGTCAGCCAGCCATGAGCGTCCAGAGCCGTCAGTGAGCCATGAGCGTCCAGAGCCGTCAGTGAGCCATGAGCGTCCAGAGCCGTCAGCCTGCCATGAGCGTCCAGAGCCGTCAGTCAGCCATGAGCTGCCCTTCAGCCCGAAGCTGCTATTTATCCAGAACTGCCTCTCAGTCCAGAGCTGTCTCTCTGTCCGGAGCTGCCCTTCAGTCCGGAGTTGCCCCTCTATCCTGAGCTACCTCTCTATCCTGAGCTACCTCTCTATCCTGAGCTATCCCTCTGTCCTGAGCTATCTCTCTATCCCGGTGCTGCCCCTTGTCCTGGTGCTGCCCCTTATCTTAAGGTTAATATTTAAATTAAGTGGGTGTAAGATGAGGGTGGTCATTCTAAGGGGGAGACGTAAGCTGGGATTGACTATGGTGGGGTGGGGACCTCGCCCAGAGCCTGAGCCACCACCGTGGTCAGATGCCCACCCAGACCCTCCCCTAGACTTTGTGCTGGTGCGCCCGGAGTTCGCACCTTGAGGGGGGGGTTATGTCACGTTCCTGACCTGTTTTCTGTTAGTTTTGTATGTGTTAGTTGGTCAGGACGTGAGTTTGGGTGGGCAGTCTATGTTTTCTGTTTCTATGTTGGTTTAAAGGGTGACCTGATATGGCTCTCAATTAGAGGCAGGTGGTTTTCATTTCCTCTGATTGAGAGCCATATTAAGGTAGGTGTTTTCACACTGTTTGTTTGTGGGTGGTTGTCTCCTGTGTCTGTGTCTATGTTGCACCATACGGGACTGTTTCGTTCGTTCGTCGTTTTATGTAGTCATTTTCCTGTTCGTTCGTTCTGCGTTACATGTAAGTCCTTACGTTCAGGTTTGTCTACTCCGTTTGTTGTTTTGTTTAGTTTTAAGTGAAGTTCGTGTTGTCGTCTTTACTTTAATAAATATCATGTCAAATCACAAGTCTGCATTTTGGTTCGATCCCTGCTCCTCCTCTTCGTATGAAGTGGAAGAGGAACGCCCTTACAGAACCACCCACCAATCCAGAACCAAGCAGCATAAGTTCGAGCAGTGGAACACGAAACAGGAATGGACATGGGAGGACGTATTAAACGGCAAGGGTTGCTACACATGGGAGGAGATCCTGGCTGGAAGGGATCGCCTCCCATGGGAACAGCTGGAGGCATTAAGGAGAGCAGAGGCTACCGGAGAAAGGAACCGAAGCTATGAAGGTACGTGGCTAGCAAGGAAGCCCGAGAAGAAACCCCAAAAATTTCTTGGGGGGAGGCTAAGAGGTAGTGGGCCAAGGGCAGGTAGGAGACCTGCGCCCACTTCCCAGGCTTACCGTGGAGAGCGGGAGTACGGGCAGACACCGTGTTACGCAGTAGAGCGCACGGTGTCTCCTGTACGTGTGCATAGCCCGGTGCGGGTTATTCCACCTCCCCGCACTGGTAGGGCTAGATTTGGCATTGAGCCAGGTGTCATGAGGCCGGCTCAACGCGTCTGGTCTCCAGTGCGTCTCCTCGGGCCGGCTTACATGGCACCAGCCTTACGCATGGTGTCCCCGGTTCGCCTACATAGCCCGGTGCGGGTTATTCCACCTCCCCGCACTGGTCGGGCGACGGGGAGTATTCAACCAGGTAAGGTTGGGCAGGCTCAATGCTCAAGGGAGCCAGTACGCCTGCACGGTCCGGTATTTCCGGCGCCACCTTCCCGCCCCAGCCCAGTACCACCAGTGCCTACACCACGCACCAGGCTTCCAGTGCGTTTCCAGAGCCCTGTTCCTCCTCCACGCACTCTTCCTATGGTGCGTGTATCCAGTTCGGTGCCTCCAGTTCCGGCAACACGCACTAAGCCTCCTGTGCGTCTCCAGAGCCCTGTACGCACTGTTCCTTCTCCCCGTACTCTTCCTGATGTGCATGCCCTCAGCCCGGTGCCACCAGTGCCGGTACCACGCACCAGGCCTATAGTGCGCTTCGAGAGGTCAGTGTGCCCTGTCCCTGCTCCCCGCACTAGGCTTGAAGTGCGTGTCTCCAGTCCGGTGCCTCCAGTTCCGGCACCACGCACCAGGCCTACAGTGCGTCTCAGCCGGCCAGAGTCTGCCGTCTGCCCAACGGCGCCTGAACTGTCCGTCTGCCAAGCGCCGCATGAACTGCCCGTCTGTATTGAGCCTTCAAAGCCGCCCGTCTGCCATGAGCCTGCAAAGCCGCCCGTCTGCCATGAGCCTACAGAGCCTTCCGCCAGACAGGAGCCGCTAGAGCCTTCCGCCAGACAGGAGCCGCTAGAGCCTTCCGCCAGACAGGAGCAGCCAAAGCCTTCCGCCAGACAGGATCAGCCAGAGCCATCCGTCGCCGCAGCGCCATCTGAGCCATCCGTCTCCTCAGCGCCGTCTGAGCCATCCGTTTCCCCAGCGCCGTCTGAGCCATCCGTCTCCCCAGCGCCATCTGAGCCATCCGTCTCCCCAGCGCCATCTGAGCCATCCGTCTCCCCAGCGCCATCTGAACCATCCGTCTCCCCAGCGCCGTCTGAGCCATCCGTCTCCCCAGCGCCGTCTGAGCCATCCGTCTGCCCAGTGCCGTCTGAGCCATCCGTCTGTCCCGAGCCATTAGAGCCGCTCGTCTGTCCCGAGCCGTCAGAGCCGATAGTCAGTCAGGAGCCGCTAGAGCCATTCGTCAGACATGATCTGCCAGAGCCGCCAACCAGACAGGATCTGCCAGAGCCGCCAACCAGACAGGATCTGCCAGAGCCGCCAACCAGACAGGATCTGCCAGAGCCGCCAACCAGACAGGATCTGCCAGAGCCGCCAACCAGACAGGATCTGCCAGCGCCGCCAACCAGACAGGATCTGCCAGCGCCGCCAACCAGACAGGATCTGCCAGCGCCGCCAACCAGACAGGATCTGCCAGCGCCGCCAGTGAGCCATGAGCGTCCAGAACCGCCAGTGAGCCATGAGCGTCCAGAGCCGTCAGCCAGCCATGAGCGTCCAGAGCCGTCAGCCAGCCATGAGCGTCCAGAGCCGTCAGCCAGCCATGAGCGTCCAGAGCCGTCAGCCAGCCATGAGCGTCCAGAGCCGTCAGTGAGCCATGAGCGTCCAGAGCCGTCAGTGAGCCATGAGCGTCCAGAGCCGTCAGCCTGCCATGAGCGTCCAGAGCCGTCAGTCAGCCATGAGCTGCCCTTCAGCCCGAAGCTGCTATTTATCCAGAACTGCCTCTCAGTCCAGAGCTGTCTCTCTGTCCGGAGCTGCCCTTCAGTCCGGAGTTGCCCCTCTATCCTGAGCTACCTCTCTATCCTGAGCTACCTCTCTATCCTGAGCTATCCCTCTGTCCTGAGCTATCTCTCTATCCCGGTGCTGCCCCTTGTCCTGGTGCTGCCCCTTATCTTAAGGTTAATATTTAAATTAAGTGGGTGTAAGATGAGGGTGGTCATTCTAAGGGGGAGACGTAAGCTGGGATTGACTATGGTGGGGTGGGGACCTCGCCCAGAGCCTGAGCCACCACCGTGGTCAGATGCCCACCCAGACCCTCCCCTAGACTTTGTGCTGGTGCGCCCGGAGTTCGCACCTTGAGGGGGGGGTTATGTCACGTTCCTGACCTGTTTTCTGTTAGTTTTGTATGTGTTAGTTGGTCAGGACGTGAGTTTGGGTGGGCAGTCTATGTTTTCTGTTTCTATGTTGGTTTAAAGGGTGACCTGATATGGCTCTCAATTAGAGGCAGGTGGTTTTCATTTCCTCTGATTGAGAGCCATATTAAGGTAGGTGTTTTCACACTGTTTGTTTGTGGGTGGTTGTCTCCTGTGTCTGTGTCTATGTTGCACCATACGGGACTGTTTCGTTCGTTCGTCGTTTTATGTAGTCATTTTCCTGTTCGTTCGTTCTACATTACATGTAAGTCCTTACGTTCAGGTTTGTCTACTCCGTTTGTTGTTTTGTTTAGTTTTAAGTGAAGTTCGTGTTGTCGTCTTTACTTTAATAAATATCATGTCAAATCACAAGTCTGCATTTTGGTTCGATCCCTGCTCCTCCTCTTCGTATGAAGTGGAAGAGGAACGCCGTTACACTTTGACTAATCCGGAAACTATCATCTCGAAAACAAAACGTTTATTCCGTTCCGTATTTTATCAAACGGGTGGCATCCATGAGTCTAAATATTCCTGTTACATTGCACAACCTTCAATGTTATGTCATAATTACGTAAAAAAATTCTGGCAAATTAGTTCGCAAAGAGCCAGGCGGCCCAAACTGTTGCATATACCCTGACTCTGCGTGCAATGAACGCAAGAAAAATGACAGAATTTCACCTGGTTAATATTGCCTGCTAACCTGGATTTATTTGAGCTAAATATGCAGGTTTAAAAATATATACTTGTGTATTGATTTTAAGAAAGGCATTGATGTTTATGGCTAAGTACACATTGGAGCAATGACAGTCATTGATTGATTGTTTTTTATAAGTTTAATGCTAGCTAGCAACTTACCTTAGCTTACTGCATTCGCGTAACAGGCAGGCTCCTCGTGGAGTGCAATGTAATCAGGTGTTAGAGCATTGGACTAGTTAACTGTAAGGTTGCAAGATTGGATCCCCCGAGCTGACAAGGTTAAAAATCTGTCGTTCTAGGCCGTCATTGAAAATAAGAATGTGTTCTTAACTGACTTGCCTAGTTAACTTCTTATGGCTGCAGGGCGGTGCCGGTACACTTATGACAACAGCCCGTCCAAGTGCAGGGCGCGAAATTCAAAAGATATTTTTTAGAAATATTTAACTTTCACACATTAACAAGTCCAATACAGCAAATGAAAGATACACATCTTGTGAATCCAGCCAACATGTCCGATTTTTAAAATGTTTTACAGCGAAAACACCACGTATATTTATGTTAGCTCACCACCAAATACAAAAAAGCACAGACATTTTTCACAGCACAGGTAGCTTGCACAAAACCAACCTAACTAACCAAGAACCAACCAAACTAACCAAGAAACAACTTCATCAGATGACAGTCTTATAACAAGTTATACAATAAATCTATGTTTTGTTCGAAAAATGTGCATATTTGAGGTATAAATCATAGTTTTACATTGCAGCTACAATCGGAAATAGCACCGAAGCAGCTAGAACAATTACAGAGACCAAATTGAAATACCTAAATACTCATCATAAAACATTTATGAAAAATACATGGTGTACAGCAAACATGGTGTACAGCAAATTAAATCTTGTGAATCCAGCCAATATTTCCGATTCTTTAAGTGTTTTACAGCGGTTGAGTCTTTTGCTATTGTGGTTAGCTAATAGAAATACATATTGTGTTTTCGCTGTAAAACATTTTAAAAATCGGAAATGATGGCTGGATTCACAAGATGTTTATCTTTCATTTGCTGTATTGGACTTGTGATTTCATGATATTTATATGCTATTATTTACTTGTGGCGCTATGCTAGGCTATGCTAGTCAGCTTTTTACTGATGAGGATGCTCCTGGATCCGGGATGAGTATTAACTTCTCACGAGTCACAAACCCGGATCCGGGATCCCCCCATCAAAAAAGCTGACTAGCATAGCCTAGCCTAACGCCACAGGGATATCATATAACATAATTTTCATGAAATCACATCCTGTTCCTCGGGTGATGTAGAGGTTAACCCCAGGCTCTGTGTTAACCCAGGCACTCTCATTTGTTGAGTTCTGTATTCGAAAAAGCCTTGGTTTCATGCATGTTAACATCAGAAGCCTCCTCCCTAAGTTTGTTTTACTCACTGCTTTAGCACACTCCGCCAACTTTAATGTCCTTGCCGTGTCTGAATCCTGGCTTAGGAAGGTCACCAAAAATTCTGAAATTTCCATCCCCTACTACAACATTTTCCATCAAGATAGAACTGTCAAAAAGAGAGTTGCAATCTACTGCAGAGATGGCCTGCAAAGAGTTCTGTCATACTTTCCAGTCCATGCCCAAACAGTTCGAGCTTCTAATTTTAAAAATGAATCTTTCCAGAAATATGTCTCTCACTGTTGCCACCTGTTATAGACCACCCTCAGCTCCCAGCTTTGCCCTGGACACCATATGTGAATTGATTGTCCCCCCATCTATCTTCAGAGTCCTTTCTATTAGGTGACCTAAACTGGGATATGCTTAACACCCCGGCCATCCTACAATCCAAGCTAGATGCCCTCAATCTCACACAAATGATCAAGGAACCCACCAGGTACAACCCTAAATCTGTAAACATGGGCACCCTCATAGATATTATCCTGACCAACTTGCCCTCCAAATACACCTCTGCTGTTTTCAATCAGGATCTCAGCAACCATTGCCTGCATCCGTTATGGGTCCGCGGTCAAACGACCACCCCTCCTCACTGTCAAACGCTCCCTCAAACACTTCTGCAAGCAGGCCTTTCAAATCGACCTGGCCCGGGTATCTTGGAAGGATTTTGACCTCATCCCGTCAGTAGAGGATGCCTGGTTGTTCTTTAAAAGTAATTTCCTCACCACCTTAAATAAGCATGCCCCTTTCAAAAAATGTGTAACTAAGAACAGATATTGCCCTTGGTTCACTCCAGACCTGACTGCCCTCGACCAGCACAAAAACATCCTGTGGCGTACCGCACTAGCATCGAATAGTCCCCGCGATATGCAACTTTTCAGAGAAGTCAGGAACCAAGTCAGTTAAGAAAGCAAAGGCTAGCTTTTTCAAACAGAAATTTGCATCCTGTAGCTCTAACTCCAAAATGTTTTGGGACACTAAAGTCCATGGAGAATAAGAGCACCTCATCCCAGCTGCCCACTGCACTGAGGCTAGGAAACACTGTCACCACCGATAACTCCACGATAATCGAGAATTTCAATAAGCATTTCTCTACGGCTGGCCATGCTTTCCTCCTGGCTACCCCAACCCCTGCCAACAGCTCCGCACCCCCCGCAGCTACTTGCCAAAGCCTCCCCAGCTTCTCCTTCACCCAGTGTCCCACTATAATTGAGAATTTCAATATGCATTTTTCTACGGCTGGCCTGCTTTCCACGCTACCCCGGTCAACTGCCCGGCACCCTCAACAGCAACCCGCCAAAGCCCCACCATTTCTCCTTTGCCCAAATCCAGATAGCTGATGTTCTGAAAGAGCTTCAACATCTGGACCCCTACAAATCAGTCAATCACCGTGTTCTTATCGGCAGACTCAACAGCCTTGGTTTCTCAAAAGACTGACTCGCCTGGTTCACCAACTAACAAACCTCCAAACGAGCTTCAATGCCATACAACACTCCTTCTGTGGCCTCCAACTGCTTTTAAAACCAAGTAAAACTAAATGCATGCTCTTCAACCGATCGCTGCCCGCACCCGCCCACCCGACAAGCATCACTACTCTGGACGGTTGTGACATAGAATATGTGGACAACTCCAAATACCTAGGTGTCTGGTTAGACTGTAAACTCTCCTTCCAGACTCACAGTAAGCATCTCCAATCCTAAATTTAATCTAGAATTGGCTTCCTATTACGCAACAAAGCCTCCTTCACTCATGCTGCCAAACACCCTCGTAAAACGGATCGGCGATGTCATTTACAAAATAGCCTCCAACACTGTACTCAGCAAACTGGATGCAGTCTATCACGGTGCCATCCGTTTTGTCACTAAAGCCCCATATACCACCCACCACTGCGACCTGTATGCTCTTGTTGGCTGGTCCTCGCTAAATATTTGTCGCCAAGATAATTGGCTCCAGGTCATCTATAAGTCTTTGCTAGGTAAAGCTCCACCTTATCTCAGCTCACTGGTCACCATAGCAACACCCACCCATAGCACATTATCCAGGAGGTATATCTCACTGGTCACCCCCAAAGTCAACACCTACTTTGGCCGACTTCCAGTCCTCTGCTGCCAATGACTGGAACGAATTGCAAAAATCACTGAAGTTGGAGACTTATATCTCCCACACTAACTTTAAGCTTCAGCTATCTGAGCAGCTTACCGATCGCTGCAGCTGTACACAGCCCATCTGTAAATAGCCCATGCCTATCTAGTGAACCCTGAAAAGAGAGAGAAGCTCCGTAGTGAGGTGGAAAGTTACTACGGATATTGCAGGAGTTTCCTCTTGAAATCAGACATGTCTGTGGTAAGGACAACTCGGTTGCTGATTGTCTTCAGGGGGTGTAGTCAAAAAGTTTTGTGTTTAGCCAGTGCGTTGCCATGGATTACAATTTATTTTGACTGCATGTTTTTCTGTATTGGAGATGAATTTTGTTTGGGCTCGTTCCAAGGGGACGAGAGTTCTAGAAGCTATTGAGTTAAAAAAATATATATATTTAGAAATGTGTTTTTTCTTGTTTTTAATTGTTGACAGCCAGTAGACACCATGTTTATATTGTAGAAGGTGAAGCATTGTAGTTGATTATAATGTGAAATGGAAGTTGTTTTCTGTTGGTGGTGAGCAAACTTGTCCAACAAAAATATAGGATATATTTGTTGTCTTAAGGGGGAAGGTGTTACAGGCTTTGGTTTTTCCATTTATGTTTAGAGGTTAGACTTTAGCACGTCTAGCTCGTTAGCACGTAGGGCGCACAGATTGGTGTCACCTCGTTAGTCAATGTGTTACCCCTGTGGTGGCTTTTCCATCTCGTTAGAGTTGAATATTTTCGTTAGCACATATAGCTCGTCAGCAATAAGGACGCACTGATTGGTGTCACCTCGTTAGTCAGTATGTGTTACACCTGTGCTGGCTTGTCCATCTCGTTAGTGGGAAGGTGTTTCACCTGAGCTGGTCCAGGTTCTATTTAAGAGTGTCTGGCCCAGTGCTCCAGTTGTGTTGATAGATGTGGAGAGTCAACACCTTTAGTTGCTCCACCTTTTTTGGTTTGCTTCCTGTCTTTAAGTTTGTGGTGGGTTTTTCTTTTGTATGTCGCTTCTTGGTGGGTCTCATGGTGGGTTTCTTTTATGTCCCAGTTGTTGTTACGAGTCAACTTTCAATGGACACCCCCATAGTGTCTTTCAGAGCCCCTCCTATAAAACAAGCTTATATTTGGGGTTGGATATTGCAACCAATTATTAATATTTTAATCAATGGCATTTCCTTAGGGTGCTCATTAGTCTTTCAGTTGTTATTCTTCTGTTTTTTATCCTCGTATGTTTGTTGTGTACTAAATATTTCTGTTTATTTTTAGTTTTTTTCCTGTGAAACCATTGTCCATGTCTGAAATGTACTATATAAATATATATATAATATAAATACAGCTTGATTTAAACATTTTGCGAAACAAATTAACCCAATGACCGACAATCAACAGACTCTTGCAAAACCAATGAACAAATATGTGAAAAAGAAACATGGTCCATCTTGGTACAACTTGGTCAAAAAGCACCACATATTTTGGTCCATCTTAGTATGAAAAACAGAATAAATTCAGTAGATCTTCCACTATGTCACAATAGTGCCTGGTATGTTTAGTATCACTTTTCAACCAACCATTTGTTGAAAATGAGTCTTTGAAATCAACAATACGTCAAAGGATTCAACTACTGAAAACTGAAACAAACAAATGGATCAACCAGATCAATCCCACTTTTCCAGCCTGCTGAAGGTGTGGTGGAGAGGTTAACACCACCCCCGGCTCTACCAGGGGCTTGAGGTGGTCTCCCACAGCTCTGCTTATGTCATGTTCTGTGGCCTTGCTGTTCCATTTCTTGACTGCCCCTGCAACACAGAAACACATTTAGTCATATTATATAAAACACTCAAAGTAATGGATATGAAGTATCTACAGCCTCAGTTACACCTGGCACCTAAATGTGACTTCTGTCATCCGATCACTCAACTGCATTATGTTCAGATCTACCAGGATGGGCCTTTGACATAGTCTGGATGCAGTCAGGCCCCCAAATATGCATAAGCAATGTAAAGAGATGGGGTGAATGAGTGGGGAAAAGTACATTTTACACAAATTACCTTCATAATATCAAAGAACAAATGTGTGTGCCTGAGAGGAAATTAACTTTCATACAGCCAAAAGGGGTGAGAAATTACACCAATATCAGTGGACAATTTGCACTAATGTAAATAAACATAGATGATGGAACATATTCCCTTTAGCTGACATGGTGAACTGCTAAGGGGACATAAATATTTACCATCTAAACCATGTGTGACCTCTCACCTCTCTGGCTGTAGAAGTGTTCTTACTAACCAGTCCCTCAACAGCTCTCTGACTGAGCTCCATCCTCAATGGGTTTTCAGAGGAGAGGAAGACTGAGGGATCGAAGGATGAATGGATCAGTCAGTCAAAGTGTAAAGCTGCTATCTGACAAAATCACTATTTTAGTAGTTCATTAAAGTAAACAAGGCTTTATGACTGCTGAATACCAACTATCAATCACTTAGATCATGTATTTTCAGGTAGAGATACATCCTTGGGACGTCCCTAGCCCATTGAAGTTGACATTTAAATCACACAGTTCAGTCTGGGTCTGATTTATCTCTAGAGAAACTACAACTCCCTACTACATCACATAGTTCAGTCTGGGTTAGATTTATCTCTAGGGAAAATACAACTCTCTACTACATCACACAGTTCAGGCTGGGTCTGATTTATCTCCAGACTAGCTCTAGACACACCCTCTCAGCAGACAGGCCAAAGGCGCTTGCTTGCCCCAATTCGGGGGAACCGTTGATCTACTTCAGAGGAACTGTGTCTAGAGTGATTTCCTGTTGTTTTGACACCTCACTGGAAAACTAGAATAACTAGCTGTTGCTACAGAACGAGACGACCAATTCACAGTTAGTCTGTGTCTCGTTCTCCACACACGTACACATACCAAGATCACGTGTTTTCTATATGCACAAGATAGTTTGACTATATAAGGCTTCTGAACTCCTTGTGTCATCGAGCTCTCGGCCTTCCACCTCAGAGTGTAGGGCTGACCAGCTACATTATTGCAATTCTTATCAAATAAAGGTTGATTGTTTGAAGAAATGACAAAGTCTGTCCTGAATGGTTAGAATTTCCACCACAATGTGCAGTAGGCTTTTTCAATACCAACAATGATAGACTAGATTGATGACGTCGTCCCCACAGTGACTGTACGTACATACCCCAACCAGAAGCCATGGATTACAGGCAACATCCGCACTGAGCTAAAGGCTAGAGCTGCCGCTTTCAAGGAGCGGGACTCTAACCCGGAAGCTTAAAAGAAATTCCGCTATTCCCTCCGACGAACCATCAAACAGGCAAAGCGTCAATACAGAACTAAGATTGAATCGTACTGCACGGTCTCGGATGCTCGTCGGTTGTGGCAGGGCTTGAAACCATTACAGACTAAAAGGGAAGCACAGCCGAGAGCTGCCCAGTGACACAAACCTACCAGATGAGCTAAACGACCTCCTGACGGGCCACCCCCAGGTAGTAGGGGTAGGTAACAACACATCTGCCACGCTGATCCTCAACACGGGGGCCCCTCAGGGGTGCGTGCACAATCCCCTCCTGTACTCCTTGTTCAATCCCCTCCTGTACTCCTTGACTGCACGGCCAGGCACGACTCCAAAACCATCATTAAGTTTGCCGATGCCACAATAGTGGTAGGCCTGATCACCAACAACGACTAGACAGCCTACAGGGAGGAGGTCTGGCTGTGTGGTGCCAGGAAAACAACCTCTCCCTCAAAGTGATCAAGACAAAGGAGATGATTGTGGACTACAGGAAAAGGAAGACCGAGCATGCCCCCATTCTCATGGGCTGTAGTGGAGCAGGTTGAGAGCTTCAAGTTCCTTGGTGTCCACATCACTAACAAACTATCATGGTCCAAGCACACCAAGACAATCGTGAAGAGGGCACAACAAAACCTATTCCCCCTCAGGAGACAGAAAAGATTTAGCATGGGTCCTTAGATCCTCAAAAGGTTCTACAGCTGCACCATCGAGAGCATCCTGACTGGTTGCATCACTGCCTGGTATGGCAACTGCTCTGCCTCCGACCGCAAGGCACTACAGAGGGTAGTGTGTACAGCCCAGTACATCACTGGGGCCAAGCTTCCTGCCATCCAGGACCTCTATACCAGGCGGTGTCAGAGGAAGGGCCCCCCCACACACTCTGTTATCATCTATGCATTGTCACTTTAATAACTCTACCTACATGTACATATTACCTCAATTACCTCGACTAACTGGTGCCCCCGTACATTGACTCTGTACCAGTACCCCCTGTATATAGTCTCCACATTGACTCTGTACCGGTACCCCCTGTATATAGTCTAGATATTGTTATTTAACTTCTGCTCTTTAATTACTGGTTCCTTTTATTTCTTATTCTTATTTGTACTTTTTTTAAACTGCATTGTTGGTTAGGGGCTTGTAAGTATGCATTTCACTGTAAGGTAAAACTCAATTTGATTTGATAGACTCATAGTTCAGAATGAATGACTGATTGCCCGGTTCAACATCAGTTCACCATCTCACCTCATACTGTATTGGAGCAGCAGCAGCTGACTGCCCAGTTCAACGTCAGTTCACCTTCTCACCTCATACTGTATTGGAACAGCAGCTGACTGCCCAGTTCTACATCAGTTCATCGTCTCACCTCATACTGTATTGGAGCAGCAGCAGCTGACTGCCCGGTTCAACGTCAGTTCACCGTCTCACCTCATACTGTATTGGAGGAGCAGCAGCTGACTGCCCGGTTCAACGTCAGTTCATCGTCTCACCTCATACTGTATTGGAGCAGCAGCAGCTGACTGCCCGGTTCAACATCATTTCCCCGTCTCACCTCATACTGTATTGGAGCAGCAGCAGCTGACTTGATCGTTGATGCTAATCAGCATGTTTGAATCTGAGAGTAAATAGAGCCGACTACAACTCTAAAAATGAAGGGTTCAACTGGAGTTGTTCTCAGATCCCCTAAGAACCGTAGGGTTCTTGGCCAATGAAAAACAGCCCCAAAAGGTTCTTCAGAGAACTTGTTAGAAGGTGGGTTCATCGAGGAACCTCCGGTGTTGCTGGACTTATTCCGGGAACTTCGCAATTACAACTGAAAACGATTGTGACAAGTTTGGATGCGACAACAAGTTAAAAAGGTCACGTTTTGGTTGATGTTTTGCTCTGAATATGTCTCTAAATAATTTATATAATAATATAACATACTAATAATGAATAACGAAGACAATGATCGTTTTCTGTTAACATCTTCCATAACGTTACTATATCTAATTACCGTAAATATTAGAAATCCGGGTTTGACCGTCGGCGTTGTATGAGCTACAGTACAGTACCGTTATCTAGCTAGATAACGTTATGTCCTAACTAGGCACAACTAGGTTTGGATTATTTCCCTCAACTATATTCTTTCCCATATATTGTATATCGTTTCCATAAAGCCAACATGGCTTTACACTCTTTAACGTAAGTTTCCAATCTAGAGCAGTTCTCACTTTTGTGATAATGAACTAGTTAACGTTAACTAACTAACTAACTAACTAACTAAGGACGGTGACCTGTCCAGACGAAATGTTACAACGAACTGAATCGTCAATGGAGGTCTTCCTTTTTATATAGCCTGCTACAGCATGCAATACTATTAACTCACAAGGGGGCATAACGTTACATGTACAATACTATCTCATTTTGGAAACATTACATGGACAATACTATCCCATTTTGGAAACGTTACATGGACAATACTATCCCATTTTGGAAACGTTACATGGACAATACTATTCCATTTTGGAGACGTTACCTGTACAATACTATCCCATTTTGGAAACGTTACATGTCCGGCCCCTGTGTAGAGGGAAATTAATATCTTAGATGGTAGCTGTAGATGGGATTCAAATGCATAATGGTATTAATACAGTGTCTAGACTACCTCTTTTGTATAAATGCCCTTCAGAATCCAAACACAGTATTGCCACGCAGCAAAATGTTGCGTATAATCTTTCCAAGTCAGCCTGATAAAATATTAAACAATTTGTGTACAAAGATATCTTGAAATGTGATATTAGGCCTGTATGGCAGTACTGTTACTGTTTGGCAGTACTGTATTGGCTAGTGCTTTCTCCAATATGTTCTTCTATTTTACATTACATATCGATGACATTTATCTTTCAATATTTATTTAATATATATATATATTTTTTTTATGCTTGTAAGACTATTCTTTGACAAATTTTCTCTTCCTTTGAAATTCTTATAGGACAGAACATGGACACAATGCAATTGGGATCAAGAAGAAGGTACAGATATGTTGTAGGACAGCTGCATTTGAAGTGTACATTTAACCTACATAGCAGTCAATACAAACTGAAATCTATTAGCATACAAATGTGTGCAAATTATCTTTTCAGATGTTCTCAGAAATGTTCTCAGAAATGAATCAATTCCATGGAATGGATATAGACAAAAAGATAATTCAAGGACTAGCAGAGGTAGAGAGGCGAGGCAGGGGTGAGGACATCATCCTGCTATTTTGACAGTCCCCGAAGGACAATACAGAAGAGGTATTTGCTCTTATTCCTTCCCTTTCTCTAATGTATTTTGTAATAAAATTATCAAGTGTAGTAAGATCATTGCTTTACTTTACTAGGACTGGAGACAACAGCAGCGATCCTGCTCCTGCCCTACCTCTTCAATGAGAACCCGAGTGGCCTTATTGTCCGTGACATGGTATGCCTATGCACCAATCATCTGTTTCTTCATAAACATAGGCGTGTATGCTTATATAAAACTACAGCTGATGGGGAGAACATCTATACCCTGGAGGACGTCCCCATGGGACTTGGGGCTCGGCTAGGGCTGTATTTTTTTAATTTTCACTTAAATTTCCCCAAAATGTCAGAAAAACACTTATGCTGTTAAGTTACTGGGTTCTGGGGAGAAGTTGGGGTGAAGTTACCAGGGCCGGTCATAAAGATGGCAAACTTCCTAAAATAACTAAGTGGATATGAAATACACACTAAAGCTGAAAAATCTGTATTTAGCATCAAGTCTACAATATTGTTAGTTTACCTATGACTCATTTTTAATGTATGTTGTTTTTATTGTACATCATTATTTTATATACACTGCTCAAAAAAATAAAGGGAACACTAAAATAACACATCCTAGATCTGAATGAATGAAATATTCTTATTAAATACTTTTTTCTTTACATAGTTGAATGTGCTGACAACAAAATCACACAAAAATGATCAATGGAAATTATATTTATCAACCCATGGAGGTCTGGATTTGGAGTCACACTCAAAATTAAAGTGGAAAACCACACTACAGGCTGATCCAACTTTGATCTAATGTCCTTAAAACAAGTCAAAATGAGGCTCAGTAGTGTGTGTGGCCTCCACGTGCCTGTATGACCTCCATACAACGCCTGGGCATGCTCCTGATGAGGTGGCGGATGGTCTCCTGAGGCATCTCCTCCCAGACCTGGACTAAAGCATCCGCCAACTCCTGGACAGTCTGTGGTGCAACGTGGCGTTGGTGGATGGAGCGAGACATGATGTCCCAGATGTGCTCAATTGGATTCAGGTCTGGGGAACGGGCGGGCCAGTCCATAGCATCAATGCCTTCCTCTTGCAGGAACTGCTGACACACTCCAGCCACATGATGTCTAGCATTGTCTTGCATTAGGAGGAACCCAGGGCCAACCGCACCAGCATATGGTCTCACAAGGGGTCTGAGGATCTCATCTCGGTACCTAATGGCAGTCAGGCTACCTCTGGAGGTCATTTTGCAGGGCTCTGGCAGTGCTCCTCCTGCTCAAAGGCGGAGGTAGCGGTCCTGCTGCTGGGTTGTTGCCCTCCTACGGCCTCCTCCACGTCTCCTGATGTACTGGCCTGTCTCCTGGTAGCGCCTCCATGCTCTGGACACTACGCTGACAGACACAGCAAACCTTCTTGCCACAGCTTGCATTGATGTGCCATCCTGGATGAGCTGCACTACCTGAGCCACTTGTGTGGGTTGTAGACTCCGTCTCATGCTACCACTAGAGTGAAAGCACCGCCAGCATTCAAAAGTGACCAAAACATCAGCCAGGAAGCATAGGAACTGAGAAGTGGTCTGTGGTCACCACCTGCAGAACCACTCCTTTATTGGGGGTGTCTTGCTAATTGCCTATAATTTCCACCTGTTGTCTATTCCATTTGCACAACAGCATGTGAAATGTATTGTCAATCAGTGTTGCTTCCTAAGTGGACAGTTTGATTTCACAGAAGTGTGATTGACTTGGAGTTACATTGTGTTGTTTAAGTGTTCCCTTTATTTTTTTGAGCAGTGTATTTTAAACGTCATGAAAAGCACTATACAAAGTAAATGTATTATTTATTATGGTCTGACATGTCTGCAGAAATGTTGCAATTTTGTAATGTGTTTTGTTTGGTAAATTGTTTTGTAAATATTAATTCACATTTGTGGTGCCACTAAATAAACAATGAATTATTTAAATCAATATTATCAATATTGTTATTAAAATATGTTTTTATAATGGAGGGAGGGTGGACAGGGAGTTAAAAAATGAACTCCAAAAGGTTCTTTGAGGAATCATTATAAGGGGTTCTATAAATAACTTATAGGGGTTCCCACAAAAGGTTCTTTGAATACCTTTTAGGGGTTCCCCCACAGTTTCAATTTGAAGAACCCCTAAAGGATACTCCAGGAACCTTGACTTTTTAGAGTGTATATGGATAAAGGTTACCTTGTCTGAGAGACATTTACATAGTTATACACAACCCAATTAGGGATGACTATTTTAGGGCGAAATAGAGGCCACAACAGAGACCTGACGTCACATCGCCATCTGCTGACTGGGTATGACCAAAGTTATTCTGTTTAGCTACACTTTGTAGTACATTTTTACACTATAATAAATGTTTCTGATGCCGCATCGCCTGTTTTCAAAGAGAGTCGTTGGTTTGTAGGGGCAGTCGCTATTTAGCCTTTTGTCTGAAAGTATTTTCTCAACTGCGATACCAACTCCAGTCAGCAGATGGCGATGTGCGTTATTCAGGTGATTCTGCCACTGACGTATAATCTAGTTGACGGGACGCTTCAACATCAACAGCTAATCAGCCACCTTGTTTCACTCTAACTTTATGGAAAAATGTTTAATTAATAAATCTAGCAACTCCTCTCATACTGGGAATAATTACAGGTGCACCTTACTAGCTTATACTATATCATACATGGTCTTAACTAGTAAACACAGATTCTAGTTTTCATCCAGTTCACATAGATAGCTGGCTCGGCCCTCTTCACACCTCCAAGGTGTCCCCTCACCCCTCACACAGGAATACACACTCAAAGCATACTAAGCTTTTATAAAAACTCTGCTTGTTTCGCTCACTTTTTTATTGTTATTTTTTAAAACTATGTTTGAGATGTGGTATCCACTCGGCTCGCTGCCTCTCAGATCAAAGTTGGGTCCATCTGCTCCGTTCCCAAAGTGTGGTCTCCTGAGATTCCAAGTTTGAGGGATCCCTCATGTACCATTTACCCGGAGCGTCACCAAATGAAAATTCACATCCCCATCGCCAAATGTGGTTAATTTCTTTAATATCAAATGAGGAGACAAACTTATCACACAAGTCAGAGTTATTCTTAAACTAAATCTTGATTCACTTATTAATAAGGGAGCAGGTCAAGACAACACACACATATAAAGTGAATCAATTAAGTACTCTACGATAATGATGGCTGGTCGACAAAT
This sequence comes from Salvelinus alpinus, assembly GCF_045679555.1. Taxonomy (NCBI): domain Eukaryota; kingdom Metazoa; phylum Chordata; class Actinopteri; order Salmoniformes; family Salmonidae; genus Salvelinus; species Salvelinus alpinus. The sequence continues at coordinate 3,121,808 of NW_027255981.1, forward strand.
CACCCCCAGATGATTTGTTGAGAGCCCCGATACAAAAGTACAAAAGGTCTTTTACAGCCAAGATACACCCCTTTCAACCTACATGACCAACAATAGATGTATAGAACGGGTCACAAGGTTAAGATTTGTATGAAAGATACTTATAATTCACAGCAGACAGTATCTGCTGTAAAAACAGTACTCTTTGTGTAGAGACCAGGGTCTGGCCCTGGGGTCATCTCTCCCTGGTACCATATAGAACATTAACTCATGCTCTGGAATGCGGTCTCTTTAGGTTATCACCCAGAAGACATTGTAAATCTCCTGTCAGTGTTATCTCCCAGAGGCCCATCCTCAGTAGAACAAACACAATAGTTCTAAGAACACTTTATTATGTTGCATAAAACAACCATTTGATGCAATAAAAGTATTATAAGACTGTCCACATCTATCAAGACAACTGGAGCACTGGGCCAGACACTCTTAAATAGAACCTGGACCAGCTCAGGTGAAACACCTTCCCACTAACGTGATGGACAAGCCAGCACAGGTGTAACACATACTGACTAACGAGGTGACACCAATCAGTGCCTCCTACGTGCTAACGAGCTATACGTGCTAAAATCCAAACCTCAAAATATAAATGGAAAAACCAAAGACTAACATCTTAAGAGAATGCTTAAAACCAACAGAAAACAATTTTTATTTCACATTATAATCAACTACAATGCGTCACCTTCACCAATATAAACATGGTGTCTACTGGCTGTCAACAATTAAAAACAAGAAAAAAACGTATTTTTCCCCCACTAGCTTCTAGAACTCTCGTCCACTTGGAACGAGCCCAAACAAAACTCCTCTCCAAAATGGAAAAACATGCAGTCAAAATAAGATCCAAACACAAAACTTTTTGACTTGTTACATCACATAAATAGTACTCTTTCAATTCAGAGCCTGGATTTTCCCCCTGAGGCTAATATCCATATCATGTTGAAATCAATAGAACAGGGGGCAAACGTTAAAACATTCTACATTGTGACATCATTAAAATATTCCTACTACAATGTTAAAACATTCTACATTGTGACATCATTAAAATACTCCTACTACAATGTTAAAACATTCTACATTGTGACATCATTAAAATACTCCCACTACAATATTAAAACATTCTACATTGTGACATTAATTCATTTATATCATGAAACAACTCCTTCATGTATGTATTTTCTGATATTTGATCAGAGATCTTTTATCAGAGTATCTCTGGTCACAGCTACGAGATTTCTTTCCCGTGTGTGTTATCTGGTGTTGTACCAGGCTGTTTGACTGAGTAAAACTCTTCCCACATTGATTACAGCTATAGGGTTTCTCTCCTGTGTGTGTTCTCTGGTGTTCAGTTAGATAGCTAGATGTAACAAAACTCTTCCCACATTGATTACAGCTATAAGGTTTCTCTCCTGTGTGTGTTCTCTGGTGTACAGTTAGATAGCTAGATGTAACAAAACTCTTCCCACATTGATCACAGCTATAAGGTTTCTCTCCTGTGTGTGCTCTCTGGTGTTGTATCAGGCTGGATGAATGTGTAAAACTCTTCCCACATTGAGTACAGCTATAGGGTTTCTCTCCTGTGTGTGTTCTCTGGTGTGATATCAGGTTGTTTAGCTGAGTAAAACTCTTCCCGCATTGATCACAGCTATAAGGTCTCTCTCCTGTGTGTGTTCTCTGGTGAAGAGTTAGATTGCTAGATGTGGTAAAACTCTTCCCACATTCATCACAGCTATAGGGTTTCTCTCCCGTGTGTGTTCTCTGGTGTGATATCAGGTTGCTTAGCTGAGTAAAACTCTTCCCACATTGACTACAGCTATAAGGCTTCTCTCCTGTGTGTATTCTCTGGTGTATCTTCAGATGGCTAGATGTATCAAAACTCTTCCCACATTGAGTACAGCTATAAGGTTTCTCTACTGTGTGTATTCTCTGGTGTATCTTCAGATGGCTAGATGTATCAAAACTCTTCCCACATTGAGTACACCTGTAAGGTTTCTCTACTGTGTGGATTCTCTGATGAATTTTAATGCCTGCTGGTGAGGTGAATCTCTTCCCACAGTCAGAGCAGCGGTGAGTTCTCTTCCCTGTGGATCTCTGCTGATGTTTCTTGAGGTGTTCTAATGTGGAGAGACTCTTCTCTGCCTTGTCAGCATCATGAGGTTGTTGAGGCTCCCCAGAGGATCCACGATAGTCACGTCTCTCTCCTGTGTGAATGACAAAGTTAGACAGATGGTTAAAGGCCCACACCAGCAGAAATCCACTGTAAAAGGTGATGCCAACAGCGTAGGCATGATGTTGTACAACAATTGACGTCTGTAATGAATGTTTTTTTTTTTTTTTTTTTTTTGTGTGGGTGGATCAGCTTAATATTGCGGAAAGAATGTTGCTTCCAATGTAATTGTCTGCATCATTTCCAATCCCCCATATTTTTTGGGGTAAATATATATATCCATACACGCATGCATACATATACACATATATACATACACATACCTATATAGACATACATACTTTTTTAACGAATATACCTTTATTATTATTCCCCGCAACCCTACCACCGCTCCCCCAATTGGAGTAAACTAATAAACACTTCTGCTTTTACCTTCAATTTATACATCTTATACCCATTTTACAGACACAGTCTACTTTATAATAGTTCTCTCTTGTTTGTTCTTAGTCCTTCCTCTATTTCTGTTGTCCATCCAATTTTATTTCCACTTGTAACTGTGCTATTTCACAAAAGCTCCGCACCTATACACATTTCACAGATCCCGTATGCCCTACATTGTTTATCTTGTTATTAGTCCCACCCTTCAGTTCCACTCAACCCTTCCCATCTATCTTCCAACATCATCCATTTCGGATTTTTATTTGCCATATATTTTTCAACTGTTCTGTGATGCTTCACAAAAGATTTGAACCTTCCTATTCTCATAGCTTCTACAGATTGTAAATTAAAAATAAACATTTTTGCTAAAATAATTATTATATTATTGATTGATTGACTATGGCTTTTCAAATCCCCCAGTATTGCTATCTGTAGCGTTAGTTCTAGGCAAATGTTGCAATTCTTCAGCCATTCCTGGACCTGTGACCAAAAACGAGCTACATATGGACAATACCAAAATAAATGATCTAATGACTCTGCCTCCTCACAACAGAATCTGCAGAGCTGGGAAGATTGTATACCCCATATATATAACATTCTATTAGTTGCAAGAATTTTGTACAGTAATTTAAATTGAAAAATTCGAAGTTTTGAATCCGGCGTTGTTTTGCGTATCAATTCATAAACCATGTGCCATGGAATGGGTACATCGAAAATCTCTTCCCAACTATTTTGCAATTTATATGGCACAGCTGTCAGTTTTTTGGTCCTTAAATTAAATTGGTATATGTTTTTATTTATCACACTTTTCTTTAACCATTTATGTTCTTTAATACAGGGCCGACATACAAGTTCCTTACTTGTTTCCCCTTCTACTTGCCTCTTCCATTTTTGTGGTAATGCTGCAATTAATTGGTTGTAATTTTGGGTAGAGCAGACATTTCCATATGTCTGTGTTAGCTGCATGTGTGACATAACTCCACCAGTCCTATTTATGATATCATTCACAAAAATTATACCTTTTTTAAACATTTCTTCGATAAATACAGTTTTTTTAATCAATTACTATATTTGAATTTAACCACAATATTTGTTGTACTATTTGTTCCATCCTTTCAGGTGGATTAAACTGAAATTGCAACCAACTTTCTAAGGCTTGTTTAAAAAATAAGGATATTTTGGAGATTATTTCCTTTTCAAACAACCGAAAGTGAGCAGGTGTAATCTGAATAAAGGGAAAAAGGCCCTTCTTGAACATAGGATGAGACATTCGTACCAATTTACTAGAGAACCAGTTTGGATTTAAGTATAACTTTTGTATGACTGATGCCTTTAGTGAGAGGTCTAATGCTTTAATATTTAATAATTTCTGCCCTCCGAATTCATATTCGTTATATAAATAGGCCCTTTTAATTTTATCTGGCTTGCCGTTCCAAATAAAATGGAATATTTTTTGTTCATATAATTTAAAAAGCAGGTCACTAGGTGTAGGCAAAACCATAAGCAAATAGGTAAACTGTGATATGACTAAAGAGTTAATCAGGGTGATTTTTCCACAAATAGACAGGTATTTTCCTTTCCATGGTAGCAAGATCTTATCTATTTTTGCCAACTTTCTATAAAAATTTATTGGAGTGAGATCATTTCTTTCTTTTGGGATTTTTATACCGAGTATGTCCACATCTCCGTCAGACCATTTAATTGGTAAACTACATGGCAATATAAAATGTGTATTTTTTAGTGATCCAATACGTAATATGAAACATTTATCATAATTTGGTTTTAATCCAGAGAGGATAGCAAAGGTATCTAGATCCTCTATGAGGCCCTGGAGAGACTCTAGTTGTGGTTTTAAAAGAAAACATGAATCATCAGCGTACAATGACACCTTAGTTTTTAAGCCACGGATTTCTAATCCATTAATATTAATGTTTGATCTAATTTTAACAGCTAACATTTCGATGGCAATAATAAATAGATATGCCGATAGTGGACAACCTTGTTTTACTCCTCTAGATAGTTTAAAATTTTCTGAGATGTAGCCATTATTTACTATTTTACACCTAGGGTTACTATACATAATTTTAACCCATTTTATAAGAGATTCCCCAAAATTGAAATATTCTAGGCATTTATATATAAACTCCAGTCGTACTTTATCAAAAGCCTTTTCAAAATCAGCTATGAAAACCAGGCTGTAATGAATGTTACAATTGTCTTAAAATGAGCAAGAATAGTCATATTTTAGTAGTAACATCGATGATTGTAGGCTAGAAATGAAGTTGTACAACAACTGACGTCTGTAATGAATGTAATGATTATTTGACATTTGTCTTAAAATGAGCAAGAATAGTCATATTCTGTCTTGTTTTCACATTAGTAGTAACATCGATGATTGTAGACTAGAAATAAGTTATTCATGTTGTTGAAACACTAAGCAGTGTACCAGACAACTTTTGGTCTCCAATATAGGCCACTTTCTGTGTTTGCTAAAATTGCGGCACGAGGGCCATGCACATGCAATATAGTTGTAGAAACTCCTCCCTGCTAATGAGGAAACCACTAGTTATGGATGTACTATATCTTAAATGGTGAGCAAAGATTTTAGTTATTCACAATGTATTCTGAATGGGGGGAAACTCAGGGGAGTAACCTCCATTTCCAGCTTGCTTATGAGTACATTTCACACTACTTTGGATTATAATTGTAAGGCTCGTTTGAATGTCCTGCTTAACTTCTCTAGGGTAGGTGAGACGCTAACGTCCCACCAGGCCAACATCCGGTGAAACTGCAGAGAGCTAACATTTTAAATACACCATTCGTTGTATTAAACATTCTTGTAAATACATGTATCTTACATCATTTAAAAGATGAACGTCTTATTAATCCAGCCGCTGTGTCAGATTTCAAAAAGGTTTACTGCAAAAGCAAACATGCGATTTTCTGAGGACGGCGCCCCACATGCACACAAGTATTACTAGCATTTTCCAACCAAGCATTAGCGTCACGAAAGTCAGAAATAACAATAAAATAAATCGCTTACCATTGAAGATCTTCCTCTGGTGGCAATGCCAAGTGTCCTAACTACACAGTGAATGTTCGTTTTGTTTGATAAAATCAATTTTTATAGCCTAACACGAAACATTTGTAAACCGGTTGCGTCGTGATTTCTGTCTCATTCAACTTTGGACGAAGCGTTTGTGGTAATTACACACACTAAACAAACGTTTATCCAGTCATGGCTGGTTTCATTGCAATCCTCTGGTTGTTACTAACACAACCATACATGATGGTTCTTTTCCCGGGGCGTATTGACCGAAACAAACCGATTTGAAGACACCAATCAATGACCTCATTGCGCACCAATGATAGGACCGGTCTATCGTTGATTGACTGTATTTTGTCCCAATGACCACTGATCATCTTGAAATCTAGCTTGGAAGATAGCCAATGAGCTGAGGTAAACGGCAATATGTAATGGTTATACGTTTGAAGACCAGCCTATGTCGTAAACTCTGGCGTAAAAGAGGTTCATTCGCCATTGCAAATCCTACTTGACGGAGCCACGAGTGTTACGCATAGCAGTATATATTCAATAGCATTTTCAACAAGTTAATATATTTAAATTATGGCGAATAAATCAGGAAAATCTAAAACAAAGTCTAGGTATACAGATTTAACCCAAATTAGAGGAAATTGATAGAGACAGCCCCCCATCTCACAGCTAGCCTTCAGGGAGCTGCTCATCCAGGAGCTTGCTAGCTACAGCAAGTCCACTGCAGCACATTCTGCTCCAACCAGTGGTGTTCACCTGCCCAGAATCATCTCTGCAGGCCTGAATGTGCCTCAGGGCAAAAAGGGCACCGTAGGGAGACGTCGTTGTGCCCTTTGTCACAGGAAATGCCCCATCACCTGCACCACCTGTTCAGTAAGCCTCTGCTTTACAGCAGACAGAGACTGCTATGGGCCATGGCACCAGCAGCACAATATTGTGTAGAGGACTGAGGGTCTTCACAATACTGTAAATAGAAAATGTGTAAATAGTTACCCTTGTTATTTGTTTGTTTATTATTTATGTATTTTATATATTTTTTTCATATATATATATATTTTTTTTTGGGGGGGGGTGTGTGTTAGAAAAGCATTTATGTATTTTGTATATAGTTCTTTCCTTCAAAATGTATCACTGTACCAATTCGGTCACTTGGGTACATTTGTGTGGGAAACCTGGGTGACTTCATGCTCAATGTCAAGTAGCTTGCTCATTTTTGAAGTTATCTGTCTAAAACTTTGCTCAGCTATTGTTGCCATCTTATGTTCTTCATTCAAATCATCCACAGCATCCTATCTGTATGTTTGGCTGTTCTTGGTCATTTGAAAGATGCAGCAACAATAAAAAACAGAAAACGTATGTTCATTTCCTTGTATTTTCTTCTACCAGATCTATTGCGTTATATTCTCCTACATTCAATTCACATTTCCAAACAATTCAGAGTGTTTCCTTTCAAATGATACCACGAATATGCATATCCTTGCTTCTGGGGCTGAGCTACAGGCAGTTAGATTAGGGTATGTCTTTAGGTGGAAATTGAGAAGAAGGGGGGGGTACCTCAAAGAAGTTAATATGTTTGTGTTATTGTCGCAAATCAAGCGCTTTGTATTTAAAAAACACTTCAACCAGTAAAATGCTCTTTGTCTAGCTTTTCCATCAGCCTGACAATGAGGGTTTGTACACTGTTTGCCAAATTGGCGCATAACTTCACCTAACAACAAATATACCTGTAATGAATGAAGAAGCACTTTGGTTGTTGTTGCATGACATACATAGTGTACTCTAGGACCCATAACAACAACATAGACCTACTGTAGGACCCATAACTTCACCTAACAATAACATAGACCTACTGTAGGACCCATAACTTCACCTAACAACAACATAGACCTACTGTAGAACCCATAACGTCACCTAACAACAACATAGACCTACTGTAGGACCCATAACTTCACCTAACAACAAATATAGGAAAATAGCTCTGTGTGTTGTACAATAGCCTATCCACCAAGGAACACTTCTCTACACATTATGAGCAAAGTATCGCTGTGCAAACAGACAAACGAGACCCTACTGTAAATCAAGCAGACAATAACATTATAAACATAAATTTGTTAGGGATGTTGGATCCAACGTGGAGCACAGCATAACTGTCTTTACCAGAGTAATGAATGAAGAAGCACTTTGGTTGTTGTTGCATGTGATTAAGTTTGTCATGTGACCGTCATTCCGAAAATGATTTCCTGGATCAGCTGATGATAGTTGAACATGTGACTGTAACTAAACAGCTTCCGTATTAAGAATGATGTGTAATTATTGAAGAACCGTGTTAATGACAGTATCCATTTGGGTGTTGTCAATAAAGTTAAGGTGACTCTCAGTTAGACCCATTGGATTTAGCAAACTCTGAAATTATTTAGGATCTGTGCCCATGAAAACTGTTTTCCCAGCGTAATATAAGGAAACTAAATGTTACGTAGGTAGAGTGCATTTCAGAGACCTGAATACAAAAAACTGTACTAACATGACAATAACCTAAACCACAAGGCCAAATCAACACTGGAGGAGCTTACCAAGATGACATTGAATGTTCTTGTCTGGCCAAATTACAGTTTGGACTGAAATTGTCTTGAAAGTCTATGGCAAGACTTGAAAATGGATTTCTAGCAATGATCAACAACCAACTTGACAGAACAGGAAGGATTTTTAAAAGAATAATGAATATTCACATGAAGATCAGTCGCCTATTGGATGACATCACGACTTCCAATCAAGCCAACTCCTTGAATGCCTTACTATGACATCACTCACTCCTTCTAGTTTGCAATTGTCTAAAAAAACACTATTTTGTTCAACACATTTATTTGTTTCCCTTTAGTGTAATTATACTTTACTGTATTTATATATCACTTTTCAACAGGAAAAGTTTTTTTTTTTAATCACTGGAGGACGTCATGAACAATTCCGACTACAAAAACATATTCAAGTGTAGAATGCCCTTTTAAAAATCACACATTAGTTCCACAACTGCAGCGTTTGTGCCCCTGTTAATATAGTACTCACTGTATTTACTGGTGTTAATCAGATCAATGTCCATGGTTTATAAGATAGTACTCACTGTATTTACTGGTGTTAATCAGATCAATGTCCCTGTTTTATAAGATAGTACTCACTGTATTTACTGGTGTTAATCAGATCAATGTCCCTGTTTTATAAGATAGTACTCACTGTATTTACTGGTGTTAATCAGTTCTCCAGTCTTCTCTTCTTCGTCCTCCTCTAATGTGACAGTAATCTCCCCCTCTTCATCCTTCATTCCAAAAACTGCATCTTCCTCCTTTTCTTCCACTGTAACACCCTCCTCCTCTTTCACTCTGAAGGCGTCTTTCTCTGTAACGTCTTTCTCTTCTTCTTTCACGGTAACAGCCTCACCCTCTACTTGTTTTTGTATTGTAACAGTCTCCTCTTCCTCCTCCTCTTTCACCAGAGCTTCTTTCTCCGTCCAGCAGACAGCCTCTTCTTCCAGAGGAGAGTAGCTTAGTGAACTCATGGTCGGGGATAATAGCTAGTTAGCATTAGCGACTAGACTCGTGCTAACTTAACCTGCCAGCTAGCTGACTTACAACGTAAATATTAAATTAAATGGGGTAGCTAGTTGTTTCCACATAAGTATGTTTAAGTATGTTTAAATCATAGTGGCAAATAAACCACGAAATTGTCTATAGAACTTGACTGTTCCGACTTTGTTGGCTAGCGAGCTACCAAGGTGGCTACAGTTGTTGAAGAAGCGTTCCGTCCACTAGATTATACGTCACACTACAAACATCACCTGGAAGACACATATCGCCATCTGCTGTCTGGAGGGAGTAAACGCAGTTGAGGAGGGAAAACTTTTTTTTTTCCTTCAATGAATTATAATATTATAAAGCAGTTTAGGGAAACGTTTTTTTCTTCTCCATTAAATAAGAATATTATATCAACACGTACAAAGAGCAACAAGTGTTGTTTGATTAGTTCAGTTTTTTTATGAGAATTTAAAACAAACTCTACATCTACTCCACATCTGTATTCCTGATTCAGTCAAATAACTAGATATCAAAATAAGCACCTAGTTATTGATACCCTTGATAAAGATGAGCAAAAATTACTGTATGAAATAAATAAACTTTACCCACTACCAGGATATTTTAGCCCAAAACCTGTTTACCTCTCTGCTAGGAGGCTGAAACCTGGCCATAAGTGGATCTTCCAGCAAGACACATCAACATCCACAAATAAATGGTTAATTGGGCACAAAATCAACATTTTCAATGGCCATCTCAGTCGTCAGACTTGAACTCAATTGAAAACCTGTGGTTTGATCTGAACAGGGCAGTCCATAAGCGCAGACAAAATAAATCAAGGACCTGGAGAGATTCTGTATGGAGGAATGGTCTGAGATCCCACCCAATGTGTTCTTTAATCTCATAAAACATTTCAGTGTTGTTATCCTCCCAAGGGGAGGTTGCTGGAGTATTGAAAACATGGGTGGCAATAATTCAGACCCCTACCTTTTGAGAATTACATGTTAAACTAAATCTCTTCCTCTGAGCAATTGTATTAGTATAAAATAATATAATTTCCCTTTATTTTTGTTGAATCAATACATCATGTAGATGTATATAATGAACAGACTAGGTCCATACTGCTCCTACATGGTGTAACAATACATCATGTAGATGTATATAATGAACCGACTAGGTCTATACTGCTCCTACGTGGTGTAACAATACATCATGTAGATGTATATAATGAACAGACTAGGTCTATACTGCTCCTACACGGTGTAACAATACATCATGTAGATGTATATAATGAACAGACTAGGTCTATACTGCTCCTACATGGTGTAACAATACATCATGTATATGTATATAATGAACAGACTAGGTCTATACTGCTCCTACATTTTTATGTATTATTATGTTGTATTTATTTCTCCTTTATTTAACCAGGTCGATCAGTTGAGAACAAGTTCTCATTTACAACTGCGACCTGGCCAAGATAAAGCAAAGCAGTGCGACAAAAACAACAACACAGAGTTACACATAAACAAACGTTCAGTCAACAACACAATAGAAGATTGAGAATATAGTTTTTTGTTTAGGAATATTGTGAAACACGATCATTCCACTATTAATGCAGATATTATGGACATTTTTGGGTGCAATGAGTCTCAAATAGTCAAATGTATTTTCTATGTGTGCCATTGCCCGGCTATTAAAAGGGACAGGTGACTATTTGAGACTCATTCTCAGGAATGTTTGGTCACATGGAATGTTTGGTCACTAGATGTCTACGGTGCCAAAGAGATTGATAGTTGGGGGTGTTGGGAGTGTTGAGTGTGTTGATATAACGGTAATAATGTCAAAGTTCCACTTTTAACAACCATCAGAATTGGTTAAAAAAAGGTTATGCCTGAGTGGCACAGCGATCTAAGGTACTGTATCGCAGTGTTACAGGCGTCACTATAGACCCGAGTGGTGCAGCAATCTAAGGTACTGTATCGCAGTGTTAGAGGTGTCACTATAGACCCGAGTGGTGCAGTAGTCTAAGGTACTGTATCACAGTGTTAGAGGTGTCACTATAGACCCGAGTGGTGCAGCAGTCTAAGGTACTGCATCGCAGTGCTAGAGGTGTCACTACACACCCGGGTTCGATCCCGGACTGTACCACAACCTGCTGTGATCGGGAGTCCCATAGGGCGGCACACAATTGGCCAAGCGTCGTCTGGGTTATGGGGAGGGTTTGTCCGGGGGGGGCTTTACTTGGCCCATCGCGCTCTAGCGACTCCTTGTGGCGCCTGCAGGCTGACCTCGGTCGTCAGGTGAACGGTGTTTCCTCCGACATATTGGTGCGGCTTGCTTCAGGGTTAAGCGGGCGGGTGTGAAGAAGCTCGGTTTGGCGGGTCATGTTTCAGAGGACGTATGACTTGACCTTTGCCTCCCCAGCCCTTTGGGGAGTTGCAAAGATGATACAAGATCGAAATTGGGGAGAAAAAAAGGGGGTAAAATGATAAAAAAGGATATTGGAAAAAAGGTTGCATCCCAACGTGGCAATAAACAGCAAGCAAAGTGACCGTGTCAGGACAAAATGAACTCAAACATTTTACCATTGGAACGCTTGATGTAACTAACTCAAACGTTTTACCATTTAAACACTTGATGTAATTAAGTAATTGTTATTTTCGGATATAAAGACTACGCTGTATCAACAAAAAACGGATTGCAACTTGCAAAACATCTGGGAAGAAAATTACAGATGGAGGAGCAACAACTTCCAACTTTGTTCGACATTTGAAGCTGCACAAAGAACGGTAAGTCGTGGCTAATATAGTCGATAGCTATATACATTTTTTGTTGTTGCTAGTATAGCATGTAGGCTAACGTAACATTAAATCAATGAGCCTCCACACAGTCAGTCAGTGCGGGAACGTGAACATTGCACCCAAGATTGAGCTACAACTGGCTAGGCAGTTGGTAGCCTAAATCCTGCCTGATGTTACTGCTGTTCGTAAAACCATTGACATACGTTAGCCTACTGTAACCACACACAGAGAGGGTGTGTGTGTGTGTGTGTGTGTGTGTTGGGCGATTGTGTACAAGCCTACATAGCTTGTCTTGACTTGGAACTTGAGTGCTAAGACTTGAGACTTACTTGTAAAACATTGACTTGGTCCCACCTCTGGTATATACTGTATTCTATCCTATTCTACTGTATCTTAGTCTATGTATTACTCATCTCATATGTATATACTGTATTCTATCCTATTCTACTGTATCTTAGTCTATGTATTACTCATCTCATATGTATATAATGTATTCTATCATATTCTACTGTATCTTAGTCTATGTATTACTCATCTCATATGTATATAATGTATTCTATTCTACAGTATCTTAGTCTATGTATTACTCATCTCATATGTATATACTGTATTCTATCCTATTCTACTGTATCTTAGTCTATGTATTACTCATCTCATATGTATATACTGTATTCTATTCTACTGTATCTGTCTATGCCGCTCTGACATCACTCGTCCAAATATTTATATATTCTTAATTCCATTCCTTTAGATTGTGTGTATTATTAGATATTACTTGTTAGATATTATTGGACTGTTGGAGCTAGAAACACAAGCATTTTGCTACACCCGCAATAACATCTGCTAAACATGTGTATGTGACAAATAAAATGTCACATACACAGAGTGTTGAAGATCATTGATGATGTATATAGGTCTGGTGTTGGAGATCATTCCACACTCTGTGGATCTCCTGCATGTATTTTCTGATGTTTAATCAGACCACTTGAACGAGAGTATCTCTTGTCACACTGATTAGGCTTCTCTCCTGTGTGGCTAAGTTCAAGTTGGGTACTGAGGTACCGTAACCTCTTAGCTGAAAGTCGAAGGCCGAAGGGTAGTAAAGTTTTTTTGGGGTAACGATTCTCAGCCGTTTTTGCTTTTCTTTTCAGTTTTTCCTTTTTTGGAAGAGAGCAGGAGTGGAGATGGAGCAAAATTCTTCAAATAGGTCGGTCCCTGGGATCGGGCTGGTGAATACGGTTCGCTTTGTGTGGAAGGACAAGGAGATGGAGCCATTCGGACGTGAAACTTTTGGAAGGACTATCTTAATGTGGATCCTTAAACTGACAGGGAAGGATGTGTTTTGCCTCCTAGGTTACCCGTTGGAGGGATGTTATGACGTGGCTTTACACACAGAAGAAAAACACGACGAGATCCTGAAAAAGGTGAGAGAAGTGGGAGGTGCGAGGCCGATGTGCCACTATGAGGTAACCAGCTTGGCAAAAAACAATTTCAGGATTGTAACTGTGAACATTTATAACCCGTACGTCAAGAACGAGGAGGTGAGGGCCTTTCTGGGGAGATACATGGATGACATCTCCTCAGCAAGCCACCTCAAGGACTCCCTGGGTTTTTGGAACGGGAGGAGAGACTTCCAGGCCCTCCTCAGGGAGGACCCAAAGGGACTGGGTGGCTACCTTCATCCTCCAGCTATGTTCTCCCTGAGGGCTGACAGGGGGACATTGTTTTATGCACATCAGCCCCCGTTTTGCAGGCGTTGTATGACCTACGGCCACATCCTAGCCTCGTGCAGCACAAGAAAGTGCAGATTTTTCACAAGTGCTTCCCGGTACGTTTCATCATGTACAGGCATAGCTTGGCGCGATCCCCCACCTGTCCAAGACCATCTTGTGGCGTGGAGGAGACACCTTTTGGGACTGTGCCTTTGCCGGAGTAGTATGGGCACGGCTGTTGTTAGGTGGGTGAAAGGGAATTTTGTTTTAACTTGGGCTAGGGTAGAGAGAGGTGTAGGGAGAGCGAGTGGGACGGTCAGGGACAGGTTTCTGCTCTGACTTCTCATAAGCCTCTTTAAACAGGGGCTGTGGGAAGCCAGGCAGGACATGGTAAAGACAGGGAGAGATTGGGGGGTGGAGGGGATAGTGTGGAGGGTAGGGGACATTTGAGGGGGAGGGAGGAGAGGAAGTGGGGGCAGCATGCTGCCCGGGAGAGATGGAAGGGAGGTTTAGGGCTGGGGTTAATTTGGTTGATTTAAGGGGATAGATTAGGGACGGGAAATAGGGGAAGGTAGGGCTTTAGAGATGTAGTTTGTAGGCATGAAGGGGAGGGAAGATGCTCCCCTGAGTTTTTTGTTATTGGGTTTTTGTTTTGTTTTGAATTTAAAAATGCCTATATTTGAGTTTGTTTGGAATATTGATGGTTTTGTTTTGTAGGAATGGAATTGTATGTAATAAAAACTTTTATATATATATATATATATATATATATATAAATTCTTCCACTATGTCAATATAGTGCATGATATGTACGTTTAGAATCACTTTTCAACCAACCCAGTGCATTTGTTGAAAATTGAAATTTGTTGAAATCAACAACACTTCAAAGGATTCAACTACTGAAAACTGAAACAAACAAATGGATCAAACAGATCAATCCCACTGGACATTGGGTTTGATTCAGACCTTGCCAGTGTACCAGGTGGACATTTGGTTTGATTCAGACCCTGCCAGCATGGCCAGAGATGTAACTTATAACCACAGAACCAACACAGACCTTTCACGCATGACTAAAAACACCTAAGTATTAGATTTACTGCCCTGGTCTGTATCCGCCTCAGACACCATTCACAATGCTGGCTGAGGTACAAGTAAAACATTACATATTATTTCCGAACCATTCACAATGCTGGCTGAGGTACGAGTAAAACATGACATATTATTTCCTAACCATTCACAATGCTGGCTGAGGTACGAGTAAAACATGACATTATTTCCTAACCATTTACAATGCTGGCTGAGGTACGAGTAAAACATGACATATTATTTCCTAACCATTCACAATGCTGGCTGAGGTACAAGTAAAACATTACATATTATTTCCGAACCATTCACAATGCTGGCTGAGGTACGAGTAAAACATGACATATTATTT
Organism: Salvelinus alpinus; assembly: GCF_045679555.1. NCBI lineage: Eukaryota > Metazoa > Chordata > Actinopteri > Salmoniformes > Salmonidae > Salvelinus > Salvelinus alpinus. The sequence goes on from NW_027255981.1 coordinate 3,137,009, forward strand.
CCTAACCATTCACAATGCTGGCTGAGGTACGAGTAAAACATGACATTATTTCCTAACCATTTACAATGCTGGCTGAGGTACGAGTAAAACATGACATATTATTTCCTAACCATTCACAATGCTGGCTGAGGTACGAGTAAAACATGACATATTATTTCCTAACCATTCACAATGCTGGCTGAGGTACGAGTAAAACATGACATATTATTTCCTAATTGTAAAAAAATCCCCACTCCATAATCAACTAGTCTCTCTCTGTTTAACCAGAATAACATGAGTTGTGTCCTTCAGACTGTTAAACTGTTAGTCCATTATCAACTAGTCTCTCATTGTTCAATCAGAATAACATGAGTTGTGTCCTTCAAACTGTTAGACTGTTAGTCCGTAATCAACTAGACTCTCACTGTTTAACCAGAATAACATGAATTGTGTCCTTCAAACTGTTAGACTGTTAGTCCATAATCATATTCAGCCACTTAGATGTCATGTATTGTCATGTTATGTTCTCTATAATGAAACATCACCAAGTGAAATAAAGTTGATAAGATACTCTTAATAGACATTAAATAAAAAATGGTTGTTCAGAATTCATTAATTATCATGTTGCTCTCATGAAAAGAACTAAATATTTCACAATCATTACCACTGCTGATATTCACAGAGAATAATTACAAGGATCATATTTCTCAGTTGCATTGACCTGCAGACATCAGACACCACCTCTCCCCTATGCACATGTGACTGAAATGTAACCAATCACAAAAATCACTGAGCCAGCGTTGATGGCCCAATAAAAAAACATCAAGTTTCTGCCAGCCAATGGGATAATTCCAGTGCAGTACGTGTGTAGAGGGATAATTCCAGTGCAGTACATGTGGAGTGATAATTCCAGTACAGTACATGTGTAAAGGGATAATTCCAGTGCAGTACATGTGTAGAGGGATAATTTCAGTGCAGTACATGTGTAGAGGGATAATTCCAGTGCAGTACATGTGTAGAGGGATAATTCCAGTACAGTACATGTGTAGAGGGATAATTCCAGTGCAGTACATGAGAAGAGGAATAATTCCAGTGCAGTACATGTGTAGAGGGATAATTCCAGTACAGTACATGTGTTGAGGGATAATTCCAGTGCAGTACATGTGTAGAGGGATAATCCCAGTACAGTACATGTATAAAGGGTGTAGAGGGATAATTCCAGTGCAGTACATGTCTAAAGGGTGTAGAGGGATAATTCCAGTGCAGTACATGTGGTGAGGGATAATTCCAGTGCAGTACATGTGTAGAGGGATAATTCCAGTGCAGTACATGTGTAGAGGGATAATTCCAGTACAGTACATGTGTAGAAGGATAATTCCAGTGCAGTACATGTGTAGAGGGTGTAGAGGGATAACTGTTTATTGACTGGAGAGAGAGAGGTAACCATATGCTGAAAACAGGTCCCTAGCGGAACGACAACAACATGGCTGCTTGTTAAAGAAGAGATGGAGGGAGAGAGAGAGGTAACCATATACATTGCACATGGACCTTAAGAAATCCTGAATGTATTGAAATGTGTTAAAACTTGTTATGGATAGGGGGCAGCATTTTCCCATTTGGATGAAAAGCATGCCCAGAGTAAACTGCCTGCTACTCAGTCCCAGTTGCTAATATATGCATATTATTAGTAGATTTGGATAGAAAACACTCTGAAGTTTCTAAAACTGTTTGAATGATGTCTGTGATTATAACAGAACTCATATGGAAGGTGAAAACCTGAGAAAAATCAAACCAGGAAATGGGAAATCTGAGGTTTGTAGGTTTTCAACTCTTGGCCTATCGAATACTCAGTGTATATGGGGTCATTTTGCACTTCCTAAGGCTTCCACTAGATGTCAACAGTCTTTAGAACCTTGTTTAATGCTTCTACTGTGAAGTGGTTCAGAGGTCTGCCAGAATGCCTTGAGCTCATGACGCTCGTTCACGTAAGAGCGAGCTCTGTTCCATTGCTTTTCTGAAGATAAAGGAATTCTCCGGTTGGAACATTATTGAAGATTTATGATAAAAACATCCTAAAGATTGATTCTATACTTAGTTTGACATGTTTCTAAGGACTGTAATATGACTTTTCGCCTGAACTTTTGCCTGGACCTGCCCGCGAGAGTTTAGATTGTGTACTGAACGCGCGAACCAAAAGGAGTAATTTGGACATAAATGATGGACTTTATGGAACAAATCAAACATTTATTGTGGAACTGGGATTCCTGGGAGTGCATTCTGATGAAGATCATCAAAGGTAAGTGAATATTTATAATTCTATTTCTGACTTATGTTGACTCCAACATGGCGGATATCTTTTTGGGTTGTGTATGTCTCTGAGCGCCGTACTCAGATTATTGCATGGTTTGCTTTATCCGTAAAGTTTTTTTGAAAATCTGACACAGCGGTTGCATTATAACTTCTTGTCAATAGGGGGGCTTTGTTTTCACTTTGGAAAAAATCGTGCCCAATTTAAACGGCCTCGTACTCTATTCTAGATCATACAATATGCATATTATCATTACTATTGGATAGAAAACACTCTCAAGTTTCTAAAACTGTTTGAATTATATCTGTGAGTAAAACAGAACTCATTTTGCAGCAAACTTCCATACAGGAAGTGAAAAATCTGAAAACGAGGCTCTGTTTCAGGCCCTGCCTATTCAACTGGCTTTTATTTATCGATATGCATGCACTTCATACGCCTTCCACTAGATGTCAACAGGCAGTGGAAGGTGGAATGGGGTGTCTAGCTTGATCTGAGGTCGAATAAGAGCTTTTGGAGTGACAGGTCCGGTATTTTCTTTGTCCTCGAAGGCGCGCAGGGGAGCTCGACATTGTCTTCTGAAAAGCGTTCGGTATACACGGCGAAAATCTCCGGCTCTGATTTTATTTGATACATGTGATAATAACATCATAAAGTAGTTTTTTTTTCAACAGAGTTTTATCAGTTTATTCAACGTTTATTGGGACTTTTGGAGTTTTCCGTTCTTTGCGCCAAGAGAGGATGGGAATGTTAGCAACCTTGGCTAGCATTGTGGCGCGAATTCGACAGAAGAAATGGACATTCTAAAACCAAACAACGATTTATTCTGGACCAAGGACTCCTTGTACAACATTCTGATGGAAGCTCAGCAAAAGTAAGAAAACATTTATGATGTTATTTCGTATTTCTGTGTAAAATGTTGACTCCTATTCTCCTCCGTGTTGGTGAGTGCTGTCTCACAATAACGCAAGCTGTATGTTATGGTAAAGTTATTTTTAAAAATCTAACACAGCGGTTGCATTAAGAACCAGTGTATCTTTCATTTGCCATACAACAAGTATTTTTATGTAAAGTTTATGATGAGTTCTTTGGTCAGATTAGGTGAGTGTCCAAAATATCTCCGGACATTCTGGGAAAATGTTGCTACGTATTCACAATGTATAACCACGATTTGCAGCTCTAAATATGCACATTTTCGAACAAAACATGAATGTATTGTATAACATGATGTTATAAGACTGTCATCTGATGAAGTTGTCCAAAGGTTAGTGATTAATTTTATATATTTTGCTGGTCTTTGCGACAGCTACCTTTGCGGTGAATAAATGCATTTGTGTGTTTGGCTATTGTGGTAAGCTAATATAATTCTACATTGTGTTTTCGCTGTAAAACACTTTAAAAAAATCGGAAATACTGTCTGGATTCACAAGATGTTTATCTTTCATTTGCTGTACACCATGTATTTTTCATAAATGTTTTATGATGAGTATTTATGTATTTCACGTTGCTCTCTATAATTATTCTGGCTGCTTTGGTGCTATTTTTGATGGTAGCTGCAATGTAAAACTATGATTTATACCTCAAATATGCACATTTTCGACACAAAACATAAATGTATTGTATAACATGTTATGAGACTGTCATCTGATGAAGTTGTTTCTTGGTTAGTGACAAATTTTATCTCTATTTTGTCGGTTTTGTGAAAGCTACCTATGCGGTGGAAACATGGTGAAAATATGCGGTTGTCTGTTTGGCTATTGTGGTTAGCTAATAGAAATACATATTATTCTGCCCTTGAGTTGCGTTCCCATGCAAAACTAGACAGATAGCTAACAACTAAGTCTTCAATAAAACTCCCAAGGCGTGACTTTTCTTGAATGAATATTGAAAACGTTTATGTTGTAAAACTGCAAAACACAGAAAAGAATATACTTTAGTATTCAATTCACACCAACATACTGTAGCTGTACATTATACATTTGAAGTTGCATGAATACAAAGCACGTGCTACGGTACCATGCATCTGGCATGATGCCAAACCATATAGCTAATTGCTTTCTCATATGGTAATTGACTAACTCCTTTCATTACTCTAATAATGTACAACCATCTATGTAGAATAACAAGGCATATTACACTAGAAACAGTAACAAAAATACAGTATTGTATATTTTACAATTCGTTTGCATGACGCACGAGCAAAGTAATACAGCTAACATCATACATGAAAGGCATTGCAATTTGTGAGTAAATGCAACCAACCAACATTGATATGTAAGAAACTCTATCAATAACAAGATTATCATCATTAGCTAAATGCTTGAATCGAACTTACAAACAAATATTTTCCAAGGCTGAAGCGTGACAAGAAATAACTACACTGAAAGACCTGCACCGTAGCGTTGTTTTTAGCTGCTTCTAAGCGTGCAGAACGAATTCTCTACTTCCTGTTTGCGTACAGTCTAAGTACCAGAAAGCTCCACTAGGGGGCAAATAACACCATGGAACACAATGAAAATCCATTTTAACTATTGTAATAAAATAATCTGTTACCTTCTAACAGGATGCCAGCACACTCCCCGCCTGGTATAATGAAATTGTGCCACTATGAAATAAAACATATCAAGAAACAAATAATGTCCTTTCTATTTTTATCTTTTGTCTCTAGGATGCTTCAGAAAGAAGAACAACAATCTCTGAGATTGGTCTCAGAAACACCTTAGCAGCTCCTTGCTTGACAATTTTTAGTTCTACTTTCCTAACCTTTTTGTCAGTACTGGGAAAGGTTTTGACCACAAGCCCGAATGGCCAGTCATTTCTGTGTGCCTGACTGTCTTTCAATAAGACAACATCTCCCACTTTTACATTTGGCTTTTCTGCTGTCCATTTTCTGCGTCTCTGCAGCGTTGTCAGGTACTCCTGTCTCCACCTTTTCCAAAAGGTGTCAGCGAGACACTGGACTTGCTTCCACTGTTTTCCATTTCTCTTCTTTTTCTGGGGGAAGAGGGGCATCCCACTCACTCTGATCAGAAGAGAGTTCTCTGATTAAGGCTTTACCTTGCATTGTTATTGGAGCCACGAACCCAAGGGGGTCATAAAGACTATTCACTGTGGACAGGATGCCTCTCCGCGTAAAAGGCTTCTCATTGTGGGACACCTGGAATGAGAAGCTGTCTGTTTCCAGGTTCCAGGAAAGTCCCAGACTCCGTTGAAAGGGGAGAGGATCCACTCCTAGGTCCAGATCTTTTAAGTCTTTTGCACGGTCCTCCATAGGGAAGGCTTCCATAACTGTTTTGCTATTGGATGCAATCTTGTGTAGTTTCATGTTGGACTCCGCCAACATTGCTTGTGTTTTTCTTAGAATGTTGATAGCTTCTTCTGTTGTAGCTACTGATGTCAGCCCATCATCGACGTAGAAGTTCCTCACTACATATTGCTTGGGTTCTGATCCGTGTTCCTTCTCACCCTGTAGCGCTGCTCGTCTCATGCAGTAGATGGCTACGGCTGGTGAAGGGCTGTTCCCAAATACATGGACTTTCATCCTGTACTCAGTTATGTTTCTATCTGGATTGTTGTCTTCATACCAGAGAAACCTTAAGTAATCTCTGTGATCCTCACATACACCAAAACAGTAAAACATTTGTTGCACATCTGCTGTTAGTGCAATGCAATCCTTGCGGAAGCGCATTAGGACACCCAAGAGTGTGTTGTTTAAGTCTGGAGCACTGAGCAGAACATCGTTAAGTGACACGCCTTGACACTTAGCACTGGAGTCAAATACTACTCTTATTTGTTCAGGCTTTTGTGGATGGTAAACACCAAATATGGGTAGATACCAACATTCTTTGTCTCCCTCTAGTGGCGGTGAAGGTTCGGCTTGGTCGTTATCCAGCATCTTTTGCATGAAGTCAATAAAATGACGCTTCATGTCAGGCTTTTTGTCTAAAGTCCTGCGAAGTGATGTGAGACGGTTTATGGCCTGCTCCCTGTTATTAGGAAGGCGACGTCGAGTGGGGCGAAAGGGTAGTGGAGCCACCCAGTTGTTTCCATCATCCTGGAAAACCTGTTTGTCCATAATGTCCAAAAAGGCTTTGTCCTCCACTGATGGTGCTGGTTTATCATCGTCTTGTGTTTTGTCGAACACGGAACATCCCAGGTTGTCTGTGTTCACAGTTGTGCTTGGATCTCTCGAGTGCATTGTAGAGGGAGAGATGTGTTTCTGAGCTACGCTGTTGTAGTTCTCTTTTACCTGGATGATGTCAGGGCAAGGGCTCAGATAGGATGTGCGACCATTTTGAAGTATGTTTGTCCTGAACACGTTAACATTGGCTGGTCGGTGAGCCGTTCCCAGACAGACCTCACCCACGATGACCCACCCGAGGTCGAGTCGCTGTGCATAAGGAGTGTCGTGGGGCCCATTGATTTGCTCTCGTACCTTGTGTACCCTTAAGATGTCTCGTCCTAAGAGCAGGAGGATGGGAGCGTCTGGGTCCACAGCTGGAATTTTGTCCATAACTGGTTGCAGATGGGGATGATGATACGCAATGTCGGGGGAGGGAATCTCCGTCCTATCGTCTGGCATCATATCACACTCTATCAGAGTAGGGAGAGATAGCTGCATGTGTCCGTCTATAGACTCCACCATGAAGTTGACGGCTCTCCTGCCTGAAGTCTCTGTTACCCCAGAACAGGTCTTCATGGTGTATGGAGCAGAGTTGTCATTGATGTTGAAGAGATTGAAAAACTCTGTCTTGGCCAGAGATTTGTTACTCTGTTCATCGAGCACTACATACATTTTGACAGCTTTCTCTCTTTTCCCAGCCGGATAAGCTTTAACTAGGCATATTTTTGAACATGATCTTGGATTAACTGCCTCACCACAGATCTCCGTACACTTTGAGGTGACAGATAGAAGAGCATCGTCACCTTGCTCCCCGCCATGCTCTTTCTCTGCTGTAGCAGTGTCTGTATTTGAAGGGGCTGGGCCTGGATGCAGAGCAGCAAGATGTCTGTCGCTGTCGCACTCAGAGCACTTGATTGACACCTTACAGTCTTTAGCTCTGTGCTGAGTTGACCCACAACATCGGAAACAAATTCCATTCTCTTTGAGATATGATTTGCGCTCATCTAGAGTTTTGTATCTAAACCCACGACACTTTTTAAGAGGATGAGGTTTGTTATGTATCGGGCAGTGATGGTCAGGGTTTTCAATCTTTGTCTTACTGGGTTTGGTTTGGTGGTCTGAGGGCTCAGATGACACATCGGTTTTGTATACAGTCACAGGTGTCTTGCTGCTGTACCTGGCAGGTTTCTCACTTTTCATAGACACCTGGTTAGTTGAGGTGTAGAGGGTGAAACTGGGGTCGTTTCTAGTTTTCGCCTGGTTCCTGATGAATCTCGAGAAGAACGAGAATGGTGGGAATGCTACCCGATAGTCCTCCTTGTATTTGGATCCCTGTGCAATCCATTTTTCTTGTAAACTGAATGGAAGTTTCTCTACTATAGGGTTTACCCCCCGAGATGTGTCCAGATAAGCGAGGCCTGGAAGGTACCCTTCTACTTTAGCACACTCCAGTTCGAGAACAATGTCACCTAGTTCTCTTAGTTTGTGATTGTCTTTGTTAGCCAGTTTTGGAAAATCATCAATTTTCTTCAACAGTGCATTCTCGATCACTTCAGGTGTACCATAGCACTCTTCTAGTCGTTGCCAGACCATGTTAAGCCCTGCTGTTGCGTTGAAAATATGGACAGATCTATTTCTGTTTGCTTGCTCAGACGACTCTGCCCCTAGCCACTTGGTAATTAGATCTAACTCTTCCCTGGCTGATAAATTCAAGTCTCTGATCGCATTGAGAAAGGATGCTTTCCATGCCCAATAATTTTCAGGGCGATCATCAAACTTCAGGAGTCCGGAACTCACCATCTCACGGCGTAGGAGGTACTTGATGAGGTCTGGTGCCACTTGTGACTCAGGGACGCTTTGTGTGTGTGACTGGAAGTGGGCTTGTTTTCCATTTACACCATGCTGCTGTTCATTTCTTTTGAACGGAGAGTCTCTGCTCATGTTCTGTTGTTTGCTACTTTCTGGATTATGGTATGTAGCTGGGTCAACACTAAGCTCTTGTTTCTCCACTTCAAATGGAAGTTCAGCAAAGTAGGGCCTAGCATGTTGTTGCACATACTCACAGGTACGCTGGACTGGACTTAAGGGCTGTGTCCCTGTGTCTAGTTCTTTGCGAAGCTCTCTGCGTTCTGATTCTACAGCTTCTTCAAAGGCTGCAGCTTCAGCCAATGCAGCAGCAGCTGTTCTCTCAAATTGGAGGACATATAAACTTGCCTCGAGGTCAGCCTTTTGTTTCATCACAGAAGCTTCCTTCTCAGCATAGGAGACTTGTGCACGCGCTGCGTCTGCTCTGGCGCGTGCTTTGATGGCTGCAGAACTCACCGTTGAGGATCTGCTTGACTGTTTTGATGACCTTGATCTTGTAGATTGAGACTTGGTCCCAATGTGCTGAAGAGGCTCCTCCATCTCTCTCTGTCGAACTCCTGGCTCTGGTTGTTGTACCGTAGACTGCTGGTCTTCCACAGGAACAGAGGCTTTGTTGGCTGATGAATGTAGAAACAAACCACCGTGTGTGGTTATTCTTGAGCTTGAGCCCGCCGTGATGATGTTTTTTTACTATTCTGCCCTTGAGTTGCGTTCCCATGCAAAACTAGACAGATAGCTAACATAAACGTTTTCAATATATTAATTCAAGAAAAGTCACGCCTTGGGAGTTTTATTGAAGACTTAGTTGTTAGCTTTCTGTCTAGTTTTGCATGGGAACGCAACTCAAGGGCAGAATACATATTGTGTTTTCGCTGTAAAACATTTTAAAAATCGGAAATGATGGCTGGATTCACAAGATGTTTATCTTTCATTTGCTGTATTGGACTTGTGATTTCATGAAAATTATATTATATGATATCCCTGTTCCGTTAGGCTAGGCTATGCTAGTCAGCTTTTTTGATGAGGAGGATCCCGGATCCGGGAGAGAGAAGCGGTAGATTAAGGAGAAGTATATCTTTAAATCTGTGAATAACACTTGTATCTTTTATCAATGTTTATTATGAGTATTTCTGTAAATTGATGTGGCTCTGTGCAAATTCACGGGATGTTTTGGAGGCAAAGCCAAATGTAAATTGAGGATTTTGGATATAAATATGAACTTGATCGAACAAAACATACATGTATTGTGTAACATGTTGTCCCGGGAGTGTCATCTGATGAAGAATATCAAAGGTTAGTGATTAATTTCATCAATATTTCTGCTTTTTGTGACTCCTCTCTTTGGTTGGAAAATCGCTGTATGCTTTCTGTGACTAGTTGCTGTCCTAACATAATGATATGTTCTGCTTTCGCCGAAAAGCTTTTTTGAAATCGGACACTGTGGTTGGATTAACGAGATTGTTATCTTTAAAATGGTGTCTAATACTTGTATGTTTGAGAAATCTGAATTATGATATTTCTGTTGATTGAATTTGGTGCCCTGCAATTTCATTGGCTGTTGGCGAGTGGTTCCGCTAGTCCTAGACAGGTTTAATAACCCATCATTTATACCTGTTAATTCATAACCCATCATTTATACCTGTTAATTCATAACCCATCATTTATACCTGTTAATTCATAACCCATCATTTATACCTGTTAATTCATAACCCATCATTTATACCTGTTAATTCATAACCCATCATTTATACCTGTTAATTCATAACCCATCGTTTATACCTGCTAGTTCATAACCCATCGTGTATACCTGTTAGTTCATAACCCATCATGTATACCTGTTAATTCATAATCCATCATTTATACCTGTTATTTCAGGGGCGGTTCAGGCAGGCTGGGGCGGTTCAGGCAGGCTGGCACGCTCCCTGACCTTACTTGGCAGGAACTAATGGAGATCCATAATAAACCACAGGAAGAGTAGCTGCTGCCTTGGCAGGAACTAATGGGGATCCATAATAAATACAAATACTTGCATCAATATATTTGTCTCTCTTTTCTCTCGGATTCGAAAATGCTAATTAGCATCAAAGTAGACGACATGCAAGACTACAAATCCCTGCAAGCTCCTGCATGTCATCTCTAGCCGACACCTTTCACAGAACAGTTCACTGAATTGTCCATTGAAATAAATGTTGACAATTTAATAATTGCTTCATAAAGGCCTGATTGGTGGAATGCTGCAGAGATGGTCGTCCTTCTGGAAGGTTCTCCCATCTTGTCACGATCGTCTTGAGGTGAATGAGTGGACCAAGGCGCAGCGTGATATGAATACATCTTCTTTTAATATAACGAAAACGACAACTGAAGAACACTGACAAACTAATACAAAAACAACAAATGATCGTGAAGCTATACAAACTACGTGCACACATGCAACATAGACATAGACAATTACCCACAACCTACCTAATGCCTATGGCTGCCTTAAATATGGCTCCCAATCAGAGACAACGATAGACAGCTGTCTCTGATTGAGAACCATTCCAGGCAACCATAGACTTACCTAAACACCTACACTGAACACAACCCCATGAACTCTACAAAAACTCCCTAGACAATACAACCACCCAAGACGAGACAAACACACACAAACATCCCCCATGTCACACCCTGACCTAAAATAATAAAGAAAACAAAGATAACTAAGGCCAGGGCGTGACACATCTCCACAGAGGAACTCTGGAGCTCTGTCAGAGTGAACATCGGGTTCTTGTTCACCTCCCTGACCAAGGCCCTTCTCCCCCGATTTCTCAGTTTGGCCAGGCGGCCAGCTCTAGGAAGAGTCTTGGTGGTTCCAAACTTCTTCCTTTTAAGAATGATGGAGGCCACTGTGTTATTGGGGACCTTCAATGCTGAAGACATTTTTTGGTACCTTTCCCCAGATCTGTGCCTCGAATTCCTTTGACCTCATGGCTTGGTTTTTGCTCTGACATGCACTGTAAACTGTGGGACTTTATATAGACAGGTGTGTGCCTCTCCAAATCATGTCTAATCAATTGAATTTACCACAAGTGGACTCCAATCAAGCTGGAGAAACATCTCAAGGATGATCAATGGAATCAGGATACATCTGAGCTCATTTTCGAGTCTCATAGCAAAGGGTCTGAATACTTAAGTAAATACATGACATTTACATTTAAGTCATTTAGCAGACGCTCTTATCCAGAGCGACTTACAAATTGGTGCATTCACCTTATGATATCCAGTGGAACAACCACTTTACAATAGTGCATCTAACTCTTTTAAGGGGGGGGGGGGGGGGGGGGGTTAGAAGGATTACTTTATCCTATCCTAGGTATTCCTTAAAGAGGTGGGGTTTCAGGTGTCTCCGGAAGGTGGTGATTGACTCCGCTGACCTGGCGTCGTGAGGGAGTTTGTTCCACCATTGGGGTGCCAGAGCAGCGAACAGTTTTGACTGGGCTGAGCGGGAACTGTACTTCCTCAGAGGTAGGGAGGCGAGCAGGCCAGAGGTGGATGAACGCAGTGCCCTTGTTTGGGTGTAGGGCCTGATCAGAGCCTGAAGGTACGGAGGTGCCGTTCCCCTCACAGCTCCGTAGGCAAGCACCATGGTCTTGTAGCGGATGCGAGCTTCAACTGGAAGCCAGTGGAGAGAGCGGAGGAGCGGGGTGACGTGAGAGAACTTGGGAAAGTTGAACACCAGACGGGCTGCGGCGTTCTGGATGAGTTGTAGGGGTTTAATGGCACAGGCAGGGAGCCCAGCCAACAGCGAGTTGCAGTAATCCAGACGGGAGATGACAAGTGCCTGGATTAGGACCTGCGCCGCTTCCTGCGTGAGGCAGGGTCGTACTCTGCGAATGTTGTAGAGCATGAACCTACAGGAACGGGTCACCGCCTTGATGTTAGTTGAGAACGACAGGGTGTTGTCCAGGATCACGCCAAGGTTCTTAGCACTCTGGGAGGAGGACACAATGGAGTTGTCAACCGTGATGGCGAGATCATGGAACGGGCAGTCCTTCCCCGGGAGGAAGAGCAGCTCCGTCTTGCCGAGGTTCAGCTTGAGGTGGTGATCCGTCATCCACACTGATATGTCTGCCAGACATGCAGAGATGCGATTCACCACCTGGTTATCAGAGGGGGGAAAGGAGAAGATTAATTGTGTGTCGTCTGCATAGCAATGATAGGAGAGACCATGTGAGGATATGACAGAGCCAAGTGACTTGGTGTATAGCGAGAATAGGAGAGGGCCTAGAACAGAGCCCTGGGGGACACCAGTGGTGAGAGCACGTGGTGCGGAGACAGATTCTCGCCACGCCACCTGGTAGGAGCGACCTGTCAGGTAGGACGCAATCCAAGCGTGGACCTTGCCGGAGATGCCCAGCTCGGAGAGGGTGGAGAGGAGGATCTGATGGTTCACAGTATCAAAGGCAGCCGATAGGTCTAGAAGGATGAGAGCAGAGGAGAGAGAGTTAGCTTTAGCAGTGCGGAGCGCCTCCGTGACACAGAGAAGAGCAGTCTCAGTTGAATGACTAGTCTTGAAACCTGACTGATTTGGATCAAGAAGGTCATTCTGAGAGAGATAGCAGGAGAGCTGGCCAAGGACGGCACGTTCAAGAGTTTTGGAGAGAAAAGAAAGAAGGGATACTGGTCTGTAGTTATTGACATCGGAGGGATCGAGTGTAGGTTTTTTCAGAAGGGGTGCAACTCTCGCTCTCTTGAAGACGGAAGGGACGTAGCCAGCGGTCAAGGATGAGTTGATGAGCGAGGTGAGGTAAGGGAGAAGGTCTCCGGAAATGGTCTGGAGAAGAGAGGAGGGGATAGGGTCAAGCGGGCAGGTTGTTGGGCGGCCGGCCGTCACAAGACGCGAGATTTCATCTGGAGAGAGAGGGGAGAAAGAGGTCAAAGCACAGGGTAGGGCAGTGTGAGCAGAACCAGCGGTGTCGTTTGACTTAGCAAACGAGGATCGGATGTCGTCGACCTTCTTTTCAAAATGGTTGACGAAGTCATCCGCAGAGAGGGAGGAGGGGGGAGGAGGGGGAGGAGGATTCAGGAGGGAGGAGAAGGTGGCAAAGAGCTTCCTAGGGTTAGAGGCAGATGCTTGGAATTTAGAGTGGTAGAAATTGGCTTTAGCAGCAGAGACAGAAGAGGAGAATGTAGAGAGGAGGGAGTGAAAGGATGCCAGGTCCGCAGGGAGGCGAGTTTTCCTCCATTTCCGCTCGGCTGCCCGGAGCCCTGTTCTGTGAGCTCGCAATGAGTCGTCGAGCCACGGAGCAGGAGGGGAGGACCGAGCCGGCCTGGAGGATAGGGGACATAGAGAGTCAAAGGATGCAGAAAGGGAGGAGAGGAGGGTTGAGGAGGCAGAATCAGGAGATAGGTTGGAGAAGGTTTGAGCAGAGGGAAGAGATGATAGGATGGAAGAGGAGAGAGTAGCGGGGGAGAGAGAGCGAAGGTTGGGACGGCGCGATACCATCCGAGTAGGGGCAGTGTGGGAAGTGTTGGATGAGAGCGAGAGGGAAAAGGATACAAGGTAGTGGTCGGAGACTTGGAGGGGAGTTGCAATGAGATTAGTGGAAGAACAGCATCTAGTAAAGATGAGGTCAAGCGTATTGCCTGCCTTGTGAGTAGGGGGGGAAGGTGAGAGGGTGAGGTCAAAAGAGGAGAGGAGTGGAAAGAAGGAGGCAGAGAGGAATGAGTCAAAGGTAGACGTGGGGAGGTTAAAGTCACCCAGAACTGTGAGAGGTGAGCCATCCTCAGGAAAGGAACTTATCAGGGCGTCAAGCTCATTGATGAACTCTCCAAGGGAACCTGGAGGGCGATAAATGATAAGGATGTTAAGCTTGAAAGGGCTGGTAACTGTGACAGCATGGAATTCAAAGGAGGCGATAGACAGATGGGTCAGGGGAGAAAGAGAAAATGTCCACTTGGGAGAGATGAGGATCCCAGTGCCACCACCCCGCTGACCAGAAGCTCTCGGGGTGTGCGAGAACACGTGGGCAGACGAGGAGAGAGCAGTAGGAGTAGCAGTGTTATCATTGGTAATCCATGTTTCCGTCAGTGCCAAGAAGTCGAGGGACTGGAGGGAAGCATAGGCTGAGATGAACTCTGCCTTGTTGGCCGCAGATCGGCAGTTCCAGAGGCTGCCTGAGACCTGGAACTCCACGTGGGTCGTGCGCGCTGGTACCACCAGGTTAGAGTAGCAGCGGCCACGCGGTGTGAAGCGTTTGTATGGTCTGTGCAGAGAGGAGAGAACAGGGATAGACAGACACATAGTTGACAGGCTACAGAAGAGGCTACGCTAATGCAAAGGAGATTGGAATGACAAGTGGACTACACGTCTCGAATGTTCAGAAAGTTAAGCTTACGTTGCAAAAAATCTTATTGACTAAAATGATATAGTACTGCTGGCTGGTGAAATAGGCTAGCTAGCAGTGGCTGCGTTGTTGACTTTGTTTGAAAGTGTAGCTGGCTAGGTAACCTCGACAATTACTCTAGACTACACAATTATCTTGGATACAAAGACGGCTATGTAGCCAGCTAAGATCAAACAAATCAAACTGTTGTACTGTAATGAAATGAAATGTAATACTACCTGTGGAGCGAAGCGGAATGCAACTACTCGCTCCAACCCGGAAGTGCGTATCGTAGAGGGAGAGGCAATAGAAGTGTTGTTTCTTGTATTATTGTCTTTTGTGTCTTTAGAGGACTGCTTCACCTTAATGTCCCCTTTCCCTTTTCTTCTGTCCTTATTTTGTCCCACTTTGTCCCTTCTTTGTCCCTTCTGCCAACTAGACACTCCTTGTTAGCTAGCTAGCTTCTTCCAGGAATGTCCCTAGCAACTGCCTAGCAACAGGTAAACAACTTAGCTAGCTAAGAAAACGGTATAATTTTATGAAAAATTTTTACTTTTTCAAAAGCCTTTCTTCTTTGTTAGCTGCTTGTTTGGTCTCCTATTCAGTTTGCAGTTTTCTTTAGATTTTTTTCGATGTACTTTACTCTAAAAAAACATTTAAATTTCAATATTTGTAGGAGCTCATCTTTTCAGCTGCTGCTGCTAATACATTAAATACATTTGCAAAAATGTCTAAACCTGTTTTGGGGTTGTCATTATGGGCTATTGTGTGTAGATTGATGAGGGGAAAAAATATTAAATTTTAGAATAAGGCTGTAATGTCACTAAATGTGGAAAAAGTGAAGGGGTCTGAATACTTAATGAATGCGCTGTATTTCACTGGCAAATATTTGCAGAGTTCTCTACCATTGGCAGTTTTGTACGTAGTCACGTGATACGTGGTATAGAAAAGTCCAATCTTAGGAGAGTACATGGGAGGCACTATACTGTGTGTCTGCAGGTGTCTATCTGGTCAAAACCACTGATACAGGAGCCCCCCCACCCTCTGGTGGGATGGATCATGTCTACAGAGAAACTTAGATTCAAATACTTTGATTTGTGTGTATTGGTTATACTGTATGTTGTGAAATTGTTAGATATCACTTGTTAGATATTACTGCACTGTCGGAGCTAGAAACACAAGCATTTCACTACACCCGCAATACCATCTGCTAAATACGTGTAAGTGACCAATAAAATGTGATTTTGATTTGAAATAAATGTCCTATTTATCAAAGGTGCTTTTGGTTGGGGTCAACATGAATCCAAAGGATTTGAATTTGTTAAAAGTCCATATTGATACAGAAACACAAAACCATGATTTATATTTATTAAGAACAAGTTGATTGACAAAGTCATGAAAAATTTGAAGAATTGAATAAACCACATTTTGGCTATGATAAAATATATGCATCTGGGGTCAAAATGATCCATGTCAGAAGTGTGGATCAATGCAAATATGTAGTGGTGTGTAAAGTTTGTTTTAAATTCTCACTCATTAAACACGAATCAATCAACACACGCTTCACTTTGAACGACTTAATATAATAATAAACTTTTATTAAATAAATTAAAAATAAACGTTTGGTTCCTCAACTGCGTTGCCCACTCCAGTCAGCAGATGGCGATTTGCTTCTTTTACGTTCAGGCGATGCTGCCAGTGTGACGTATAATCTAGTGGACGGGGCGCTCCAACAACAACAGCTAGTCAGACACCTCGGTAGCATTCGAGCAAACATAGCTACAACATTCACGCTCTTTACAATGTTTTGGTGTATATTAGTCGCTGTGTATTAAACACACTTCTGTCGTATGTACTTGTTGGCCCATTTAATTATATATTTACGTTGTTTGTCAGCTAGCTGGTTTGCTAAGTTAGCTTAGAACTAGGCTAGTCACTAATGCTAGCTAGCTAACATCTCCGACCATGAGTTCACTAAGTTACTCTCCTCCTGCTAAAGAAGAGGTGGTCTGCTGGACGGAGAAAGAAGCTTTCGTGAAAGAGGAGAACGAAGAGGAGGCTGTTACAATACAGAAACAAGTAGAGGGTGAGGCTGTTACCGTGAAAGAAGAAGAGAAAGACGTTATAGTGAAAGAAGAGGAAGATGGGTTCAGAGTGAAAGAGGAGGAGGAAGATGTTACAGTAAAAGAAGAGGAGGAGAGAAAGAGGAGGATGCTGTTTTTGGAGTGAAAGAGGAGGAGGGGGAGATGACTGTCACATTGGAGGAAAAGGAGGAGGTTGGAGATCTGTTTAACACCAGTAAGTACCGTCTCTGCAGTCGTTGAACCAATATGCAGTAAAGGGGTTCTACACTTTAATCTCCGACCATCTGTAGGAATGGCTGAAGCTACACTGACGTGTATAGAACATCAAGAGTGGACCATCAACAAAACGTTAACAATTGATCAAATGCATCCGATGACAATACCTGAAATACTGTAGTCCTCAATATCTCCTATTATCTTAGCCCAAGATGTACTCTTAAAAGGGCAATCAGCAGTTGTCTGTCGTACCTCATCAGAACCCAAAATATAAGCTTTTTTTTACTCCAATGTTTGTCAGTAAATATAAACAAACACTGTATATCCTCAAAACATGGTTAAAACTATCATGTTGATATCATGGATGGTTGCATTTCTCCAGCCCCATCCCTCAGCTTTTTACCGAAACGATTGTTTCTACTGCTAATTGCTGCCTCCGTTACTCCTCGTCCAAGGACTGTATGTTATTTTCAGAGGTAGACTGGCTCTGGCAGCTAAAATAGTCAAATATTCCATCTAAATGTGAATCGATTCTCAATTGCGATACATTTCTAGAAACATAAATCGCTGTACTTTCATATCACATAAAAATTATTTCACACAAAACTTTCATATCACATCAAAATAAGTAACCAGTCGCGACGCCCCAAACGGTAAACCAAATTTGTTTCTCGTAATTTCACCTCCCTTCAGGCTTCTTTTTCTTCTTTGGACTTTTTATGGCGGTTGGCAACCAACTTTAACCTGCATTACCACCATCAACTGGACTGGAGTGTGGACCTCAGTTCATCTTTTATTCACCCACGTTGGTATATACCAAGACAGTCATGAAGAGGGCACAACAAAACCTTTTCCCCCTCAGGAGACTGAAATGATTTGGCATGGGTCCCCAGATCCCTCAAAAGGTAATACAGCTGCACCATCGAGAGCATCCTGACCGGTTGCATCACCGCCTGGTATGGCAACTGCTCGGCATTTGACCGTAAGGCGCTACAGAGGGTAGTGCGAACGGCCCAGGTCATCATTGTGGCCAAGCTTCCTGCCATCCAGGACCTATATAATAGGCGTGTCAGAGGAAAGCCCACAAAATTGTCAGAGACTCCAGTCACCCAAGTCATAGACTGTTTTCTCTGCTACCACACGGCAAGCGGTACCGGAGCGCCACGTCTAGGACCAAAAGCCTCCTCAACAGCTTCTACCCCCAAGCCATAAGACTGCTGAACAATTCATAAAATCACCACCGGACAATTTACATTGACCCCCCCCCTATCCCTTTTGTGCACTGCTGCTACTGGCTGGTTGTTTGTTACCTATGCATAGTCACTACACCCCGACCTTCATGTACAGATTACCTCAACTAGCCTGTACCCCTGCACACTGACTCTGTACCGGTGCCCCCTGTATATAGCCTCCACACTGACTCAGTACCGGTGCCCCCTGTATATAGCCTCCACACTGACTCGGTACCGGTGCCCCCTGTATATAACCTTGTTATTCTCATTGTGTTACTTTTTATTATTACTTTTTATTTTAGTCTACTTGGTAAACGTTTTCTTCTTCTTGAACTGCACTGTTGGTTAAGGGCTTGTAATTAAAGCATTTCTCGGTAAAGTCTAAGTTGGTGTCTTGACGGATTTGTAAAAAACTGTTTGTCATAAAAAACGATATATATATTTAACATATATATTTAAATGTTGCTGACACCGCTCCCCAGAGGTGTCTCATTATTGGGATTCATTGCTGATTCCTACCTGAAGCTCACTATGAGGTGTCTAGTGATACGGGTTAAGGGCCCTGTTGGAGATTGGTGGTTGGTAGCGGAGTCGAGGGAACAAGCAGGGTTGGACAGGGCCATGTTATTATCCCACACACAGTCTCTGGGGTTCATATGAACCCCATTCCTGGGAATTAGATTTGATTACAAATGGCCCCTGTCTGTTACCACAGATCGGTTCCGTCTGTCCCATTCCCAGCTAGGTTACGAGGCGCTTTATCATCAGTACCTATGACTGGTTGATACGGCAAACCTCCATGCTTATTATAGAAAAAGTAATTAGGGGAAAACTATTTAGTAAACTGAAATAAAATAACAAACCTGTTTGAAAAGTGAAACCTATTCCAAAACTATCTTTGACTCCAAAACTAAAATAGCCTAAAATAATAACCAGCATGAATTATGTTCAGTTTGAATAATTTATGTCTTAACTTTGGGCAAAAATATAATTGTGTTTTAAATAATTTTTAATGTGCTTTTAAAATTCTGAACCTGGTGGCTGGTAAATGCTGCCATGGGATGGCAATGTTTCAAATAGACCTAGCTTGTGTATCACTATCAGTTGCGATCACCAGAAATACTTTAAGAAATGAGGATATTGGAAACTACTTCCGATTCGTATTAACAGCTTAAAGAAAAGAACATTGGGATTTTTGTGACAATTAGCTTAGGAACTGCGTGTCACAGCATGACAATGTGAACGTGATTGGTCGACAGTCTCTTGGACGGGCGTTATATACGCTTTGACATTTTCTGGAATAGTTTTTATTTGAAAACGTTTTTGTTTACTTGCCTGCCTATTGAATTTGGAATGCACTGTACTGTTCATCTCTGAAACTCACTGAGATAATTCCTTTCATACAGCAGTAGCAATACAGGGATATAACATCTACAGAAAAGACAGGAATGCTTATGGGGTAGCTGTTGCTGTATACAGTGCATTCGGAAAGTAGTCAGACCCCTTGACTTTGTCCACATTTTGTTTAAAGCCTTATTCTAAAATTGATTCAATTATTTTTTTCCCCCTTTCATTTAGCTCATTTATTTGGCACTCCTGCATTTGGGGAGTTTCTCCCATCCTTCTCTGCAGATCCTCTCTAGCTCTGTCAGGTTGGATGGGGAACATCACTGCACAGCTATTTTCACGTCTCTCCAGAGATGTTAGATCGGGCTCAGGTCCGGGCTCTGGCTGGGCCACTCAAGGACATTCAGAGACTTGTCCCGAAGCGACTCCTGTGTTGTCTTGGTTGTGTGCTTAAGGTCGTTGTCCTGTTGGACGGTGAACCTTTGCCCCAGCCTGAGGTCCTGAGCGCTCTGGAGCAGGTCTTTCATCAAGGATCTCTCTGCACTTTGCTCCGTTAATATTTCCCTCGATCCTGACTAGTCTCCCAGTCCCTGCTGCTGAAAAACAATCCCCACAGCATGATGCTGCCACCACCATGCTTCACTGTGGGGATGGTGCCAGGTTTCCTCCAGACGTGACTCTTGGCGTTCAGGCCATTGAGTTCAATCTTGGTTTCATCAAGCCAGAGAATCTTGTTTCTTATGGTTTTAGAGTCCTTAAGGTGCCTTTTGTCAAACTCCAAGCAGGCTGTCATGTGCCTTTTACTGAGGAGTGGCTTCCGTCTGGTCACTCTACCATAAAGGTCTGTTTGGTGGAGTGCTGCAGAGATGGTTGTCCTTCTGGAAGGTTCTCCCATCTCCACAGAGGAACTTTGGAGCTCTGTCAGAGTGACCATCAGGTTTTTGGTCACCTCCCTGAACAAGGCCCTTCTCCCCCAATCGCTCAGTTTGGCCGGGTGACCAGCTCTAGGAAGAGTATTCCATTTAAAAATGATGGAGGTCACTGTGTTCTTGGGGACCTTCAATGCTGCAGAATTTCTTTGGTACCCTTCCCCAGATCTGTGCCTCGACATAATCCTGTCTTGGAGCTCTACGGACAGTTCCTTCGACCTCATGGCTTGGTTTTTGCTCTGACATGCACTGTCAACTGTGGGACCATATATAGGCAGGTGTGTGTGTGCCTTCCAAATCATGTCCAATCAATTGAATTTACCGCAGGTGGACTACGAACAAGTTGTAGATACATCTCAAGAATTATTAATGGAAACAAGATGCACCTGAAAGCAATTTTGAGTCTCATAGAAAAGGGTCTGAATACTTATGTAAATAAGGTATTTATGTTTTTTTCCTGTTTTCACTTTGTCATTATGGGCTATTGATGACACCCCTCTGAAACAAGATAGCCTAACCATCAGAAAAACATCTTCCTTCGCCTACTCCTCCCGCTGCTGCTTGCCTTCGTAAATTCTGATGTTATGCTCCTAAAGTTTCTGATAATAGGCTACACCAGCAGTCGTTATGCTCCTATAGTTTCTGGTAATAGACTACATCAATAGTCATTATGCTCCTATAGTTTCTGGTAATAGACTACACCAGCAGTCGTTATGCTCCTATAGTTTCTGGTAATAGGCTACACCAGCAGTCGTTATGCTCCTATAGTTTCTGGTAATAGGCTACACCAGCAGTCGTTATGCTACTATAGTTTCTGGTAATAGGCTACACCAGCAGTCGTTATGCTACTATAGTTTCTGGTAATAGGCTACACCAGCAGTCGTTATGCTACTATAGTTTCTGGTAATAGGCTACACCAGCAGTCGTTATGCTACTATAGTTTCTGGTAATAGGCTACACCAGCAGTCGTTATGCTACTATAGTTTCTGGTAATAGGCTACACCAGCAGTCGTTATGCTACTATAGTTTTTGGTAATAGGCTACACCAGCAGTCGTTATGCTACTATAGTTTCTGGTAATAATCTACACCAGCAGTCGTTATGCTCCCATAGTTTCTGGTAATAGGCTACACCAGCAGTCGTTATGCTCCCATAGTTTCTGATAATAGGCTACACCAGCAGTCTTTATGCTCCTATAGTTTCTGATAATAGGCTACACCAGCAGTCGTTATGCTCCTATAGTTTCTGGTAATAGACTACACCAGCAGTCGTTATACTCCTATAGTTTCTGGTAATAGGCTACACCAGCAGTCGTTATGCTCCTATAGTTTCTGGTAATAGGCTACACCAGCAGTCGTTATACTCCTATAGTTTCTGGTAATAGGCTACACCAGCAGCGTTATACTCCTATAGTTTCTGGTAATAGGCTACACCAGCAGTCGTTATGCTCCTATAGTTTCTGGTAATAGACTACACCAGCAGTCGTTATGCTCCTATAGTTTCTGGTAATAGGCTACACCAGCAGTCAACAACCCTTTTCCATTTAGTGCTAATTTATCTGACCATTTCTACTGATCTGGTGCCAGTTCTGATTTTCATATTCACATTTTACTGGAACAGTTTCATTTAATTTATAATAGTATCTCAAAATTATTATGTGTTTAATCTACATTCTATCTATATCTAAATGAAAATTATGCAAATCTAAAAGTAACTTTTATTGCCTTTGCCAACTATGTAAAAATAGTCTACATAAAGCCAACAGATAAAAACATCACAGCCTGCAGGTAGAAAAGATACTGATAAAAATAAATATCCAATAATTCACATTTGCTGCACATGGCATGTCTACAACAAACTTGAAACATTGTATCAACTGGGTCGGCACAAAACTCTAGATAGCAAGCTTGCAACATGGTATAAAATATTCTTGGCCCTCAGAGTTTCCCACGCCAGTGAGTTCGGGACAGACACAGCTGTTGGCTATTTTTGCAAAGAATAAGAAGTAATCAGGTATTTTATAACATTTCCACTGGATCAGAGCATTACATCTTTCCCTTTTATGCTGAGTGGTTATCGAAAGGGTGAGAGCTGGAAATATTTTATGAAAATACTTTGAGGAACTATTGTCATTCGCAATTGATTTTGATTAGACTTTGTTTACTTGCTGTTTGAGGTGAAGAAAAAATTACTTTGAGAAGCTCCACAGCTCATTAGTGGTGGTGCGTTAAGACAATCAGAAATACTATCAGACATCCCCAAATTGGCACATTTATAGGCCTACATTTGCGCGCAGGACAGGTAGACTAGTCCTACTTCTATCAAATCAAAATGTATTTGTCACGTGCGCCAAATACAACAGGTGTAGTAGACCTTACAGTGAAATGCTGAATTACAGGCTCTAACCAACAGTGCAAGTCTAAGTTTAAAAAATGCACTCGAACTACGTATCATTTAGTGGCTCCTTATGTTACGCTGTGAAAACAGTTTATGTGCACAGAAATCCTAAATAATTTCACAGTTTGCTAAATCCAATGGTTCTAACCGAGAGTCACCTTAAGTTGATTCACAACACCCAAATTGATACGGTCATTAACGCGGTTCTTCAATAATTACACATAATACTTAATACTGTAGCTGTTTAGTTACAGTCACATGTTCAACTATCATCAGCTGATCCAGGAAATAATTTTCTGCATGCCAGTCAAATGACAAACATAACTAGATGCAACAACAACCACAGTGCTTCTTCAGTCATTACACCGGTAAAGACAGTTATGCCGTGCTCCACGTTGGATCCAACATCCCTAACAAATTGATGTTTATAATCTGTTATTGTCTGGTTGTTTTACAGTAGGGTCTCGTTAGTCTGTTTGGACACAGAGATACTTACCTCATAATGTGTAGAGAACTGTTCCTTGATGGATAGGCTATTGTACAACACACAGAGCTATTTTCCTTTATTCAGGACATTTAGAATGACAACACATTACAGAGTAGCCTAGTGGGATTATTCACAAAATTATCTGGTGATCAGGTTATGAAATGTCATGACAAAGACATTTTAGTTTCCATGTTTCACCTGAAATATTAAATGATTTATAGTCCTAGGTCTATGTTCTTGTTAGGTGAAGTTTTGGGTCCTACAGTAGGTCTATGTTATAGTTATGGGTCCTACAGTAGGTCTATGTTGTTGTTAGGTGAAGTTATGGGTCCTACAGTAGGTCTATGTTGTGCTTCTACACCTGCATTGCTTGCTGTTTGGGGTTTTAGGCTGGGTTTCTGTACAGCACTTCGAGATATTAGCTGATGTACGAAGGGCTATATAAAATAAACTTGATTTGATTTGATTTGTTAGGTGAAGTTATGGGTCCTACAGTAGGTCTATGTTGTTGTTAGGTGAAGTTATGGGTCCTACAGTAGGTCTATGTTATAGTTATGGTCCTACAGTAGGTCTATGTTGTTCTTAGGTGAAGTTATGGATCCTACAGTAGGTCTATGTTGTTGTTATGGGTCCTACAGTAGGTCTATGTTGTTGTTAGGTGAAGTTATGGGTCCTACAGTAGGTCTATGGCAGGTATTCCCAAACTGGAGTATGCCGTCAGGGGTACACCAAGTAATAATGTGATTCACATTTTTAAAAATATACAAATAATACATTTTCTTCACATTTTCAAACAGTCAATTTATATTTTCCAACGGGGCTATACATTTGGGTGAGGTTTTTTTCTCACCTGAGTAGCCTCATTTCATTGCCAATAATACAATTAAACCATCTAGTGTTCAGCGAAAAAGCAACACAATGTCAAATACAGGTAGCTTAGTCAAATAATTAACTTCCAATCACATTAACCGTTGATCTCTCGTGGGAATTCCACTAATATATGTAGACAAACGTAGCTCCTGCTCATGTTGGTATCTGTGCTGATGGCGCAGGGAGACATAGTAGAGTGGTAACGTGCGTGCAAGCAGTTGCCCCAGACGCCACTTGGGTACACTGCAGCATCTACCGACAGGCTCTTGCTGCCAAGGGAATGCCTGACAGTTTGGAAAACGTTTTGGACACTACAGTGAAAATGGTTAACTTCTAATTGGTCCCAATCCGGGAGCACGCCCCACAGTAAAAAAGCTGACTAGCATAGCCTAGCATAGCGTCACAAGTAAATACTAGCATCTAAATATCATTAAATCACAAGTCCAAGACACCAGATGAAACATACACATCTTGTGAATCCAGCCATCATTTCTGATTTTTAAAATGTTTTGCAGGGAAGACACAATATGTAAATCTATTAGCTAACCACGATAGCAAAAGACAACTTTTTTTTCCCACCATTTTTTCCCTGCATAGGTAGCTATCACAATTTCGACCAAATAAAGATATATATAGCCACTAACCAAGAAACAACTTCATCAGATGACAGTCTGATAACATATTTATTGTATAGCATATGTTTTTTTAGAAAAATGTGCATATTTCAGGTATAAATCACAGTTCTACATTGC
This sequence comes from Salvelinus alpinus, assembly GCF_045679555.1. Lineage (NCBI taxonomy): Eukaryota > Metazoa > Chordata > Actinopteri > Salmoniformes > Salmonidae > Salvelinus > Salvelinus alpinus. Next base: position 3,161,960 of record NW_027255981.1, read on the forward strand.
AGCTGCAATCTGAAATAGTGCCGAAGCAGCCAGAATAATTACAGAGACCAACGTCAAATACCGAAACACTCATCATAAAACATTTCTGAAAAATACACAGCGTACAGCAAATGAAAGACCAACATCTTGTGAATCCAGCCAATATTTCTGATTTTTTAAGTGTTTTACAGCGAAAACACAATTTAGCATTATATTAGCTTACCACAATAGCCGGAAACACAAGCCGTTTACCAGTAGCAAAGGTTAGCGATCGTAACAATCCAGCAAAAGATATATAATTTTTGACTAACCTTGATATACTTCATCAGATGACAGTCCTGTAACATCATATTACACAATGCATATAGGTTTTGTTCGAAAATGTGCATATTTAGCAGCACAAATCGTGGTTATACAATGTGATTAGTAGCAACATTTCAGGCAATCTGGCCGGCGCCATCTTGGAGAGACACCTAATCTAATCGTAAACTTGACTACAAAATACAGGTTGGACAGCAAATGAAAGACACATTAGTTCTTAATGCAACCGCTGTGTTAGATTTTAAAAATTAACGTTACTCGACATTCAGCGTGCGTTACAGCGAGACCATGCCTAAATCAATGGCGAACTAATAATTTTACATCTTTCCACAGATATACGAATTAACATCATAAATAGCTCTTACTTTTGGATGATCTTCCATCAGAATCTTGGGCAAGTGGTCCTTTGTCCAGAACAATCGTCTTTTGGTTGAAGATGTCCTCTACTGCTGTAGAAATTAGCTGCTAACGCCGATGTACCGGAGAGGTGCCCAACTCGTGATAATCCCTGACAAAGAAACTCCAGAAAATCGCAATAAACTGCTATAAGTCGGTTTAAATTAACTACCTTATGAAGTTAAGACAAAAAACTAATTAAATCAGAGCCGGAGATAAAGAACTGCTAAACCGAAAGCTTTTGAAGACGCCATGCCGGTCTCCCTCCTGCGTCAGGCGCCTCGTCGAAAAGGTCGGTACTTCCGTTCCAAGAGGTTTTATACTCCCCCAGATGGTGCTATCCGCTCCATTCAAAGTCTCACCGCTTACTGACATCTAGGGGAAGGCGTATGCAGTGCATGTAGCCCCATAGCTTATAAGGGAATTTATAAACCGACCCTGGAACAGAGACCTCAATTTCAGAAATCTCACTTCTTGACAGGAAGTGAGCTGCAGAATGAGTTCTGTTTCACTCAGATAAATAATTCAAACGGTTTTAGAAACTAGAGAGTGTTTTCTATCCAATAGTAATAATAATATGCATATTGTACGAGCAATAATTGAGTACGAGGCAGTTTAATCTGGGAACGAAAAATCTTCAAAGTGTAAACAGCACCCCCTATTGAGAAAAGGTTAACTTTGTTAACCTCTTTGGGCTGCAGGGGCAGTATTGAGTAGCCTGGATAAAAGGTGCCCATTTCAAACGGCCTCGTACTCAATTCTTGCTCGTACAATATGCATATTATTATTACTATTGGATAGAAAACACTCTCTAGTTTCTAAAACCTTTTGAATTATATCTGTGAGTAAAACAGAACTCATTTTGCAGCAAACTTCCTGACAGGAAGTGGAAAATCTGAAATCGATGCTCTCTTCTAGGGCCTGCCTATAAATGTGCTTGATATTTATTAGTATACATGCACTTCATACGCCTTCCACTAGATGTCAACAGGCAGTGAGAGAAGAAATGGAGTGTATAACATCATCTGAGGTCGAATAAAAGCTCTTGGCATGACGTGACCCCAATTTCCTGTTTTCTGGAGCGCGCGAGAAGTGACCTGGTATTGCCTTCTGTAAAGCTGTCGTTATAGACGACTAATATCTCCGGCTTTGATTTTATTTGATACATGTGACAATATCATCGTAAAGTATGTTTTTTCAATATAGTTTTATTAGATTATTGAAATTTTTTCGGGACGTTAGGCGTGTTGCTTTGTCTGCGTATGTTCAGGAAGGAGAGCTTCGCGCCACTTTGCTAGCTTTCCGTGCTAATTGACTGGAGAAGAGGACATTCTAAATCCAAACAACGATTGTTCTGGACAAAGGACCCCTTGTACAACATTCTGATGGAAGATCATCAAAAGTAGGACCCATTTTATGATGCTATTTCATATATCTGTCGAACATGTGAACTAGTAGTTTGCGCCCAGATTTTGGGGACGCTCTCGCCATAACGTAAACTGCATGTCGTAATGAAGTTATTTTTAGAATTCTAACACGGCGATTGCATTAAGAACTAGTGTATCTATCATTTCCTATACAACATGTATTTTTTAGTAATGTTTATGAATAGTTATTTGGTCAGAATATGTGAGTGTCAGAAAAATATCCGGACGTTGTGGGAAAAAGATGCTACGTTAGCACAATGTATAACCACTGATTTCAGCTCTAAATATGCACATTTTCGAACAAAACATAAGTGTATGTATAACCTGATGTTATAGGACTGTCGTCTGATGAAGCTTATCAAGGTTAGTCAAAAATGATATATCTTTTGCTGGTTTGTTACGATCGCTAACTTTTGCTGCTGGTAAATGGCTTGTGTTTCTGGCTATTGTGGTAAGCTAATATAATGCTATATTGTGTTTTCGCTGTAAAACACTTAAGAAATCGGAAATATTGGCTGGAATCACAAGATGCCTGTCTTTCATTTGCTGTACACCATGTATTTTTCAGAAATGTTTTATGATGAGTATTTAGGTATTTGACGTTGGTGTCTGTAATTACTCTGGCTGCTTCGGTGCTATTTCTGACGGTAGCTGTGATGGTAGCTGCAATGTAAAACTGATTTATAGCTCAAATATGCACATTTTTCGAACAAAACATAGATTTATTGAATAACATGTTATAAGACTGTCATCTGATGAAGTTGTTTCTTGGTTAGTTTGGTTGGTCCTTGGTTAGTTAGGTTGGTTTTGTGCATGCTACCTGTGCTGTGAAAAATGTCTGTCCTTTTTTGTATTTGGTGGTGAGTTAACTTAAATATACGTGGTGTTTTCGCTGTAAAACATTTTAAAAATCGGACATGTTGGCTGGATTCACAAGATGTTTATCTTTCATATGCTGTATTGGACTTGTTAATGTGTGAAAGTTAAATATTTCTAAAAAATATATTTTGAATTTCGCGCCCTGCACTTGAAGTGGCTGTTGTCATATTGCGCCCGGCTTCGGGCTTGCAGCCCAAAGAAGTTAAAGCAAGGCCCCTGAACTCTCGTGTATTTTCTGCACTATGCAATGATATGGGCAGCAACCATCTAACGCTTTTAGAACATACAGGTGTGCGATGGTTATCAAGGGGCAAAGTATAGACACCTTTTTTTATTTTTTATTGAGAGACGAGCTTAACGTTTTCTTTACTGACCATAATTTTCACTTGTCTGACCACTTGCATGATGACGGGTTTCTCACACGACTGGCCTATCTGGGTGATGTTTTTTCTCGCCTGAAGGATCTGAATCTAGGATTACAGGGACTCTCCGCAACTATATTCAATGTGCGGGACAAAATTGAGGCTATGATTAAGAACTAGGAGCTGTTCTCTGTCTGCATTACCAAGGACAACACACAGGTCTTTCCATCATTGTATGATTTCTTGTGTGCAAATGAACTCAAGCTTACTGACTATGTCAAATGTGATATAGCGAAGCACCTGAGTTGGGTGCGCAATTACGCAGGTACTTTCCCGAAACGGATGACACAAACAACTGGATTCGTTATCCCTTTCATGCCCTGCCTCCAGTCCACTTACCGATATCTTAACAAGAGAACCTCATCGAAATTGCAACAAGCGGTTCTGTGAAAATGTTATTTAATCAGAAGGATTGGGCTGCGCTCAGAGTATCCTGCCTTGGCAAATCGCACTGTTAACTTCTTATGGCTGCAGGGGCAGTATTGAGTAGCTTGGATGAAAGGTGCACAGAGGTGCCCAGAGTAAACGGCCTGCTCCTCAGTCATAGTTGCTAATATATGCATATTATTATTAGTAGTAGTAGTGATATTGGATAGAAAACACTCTGAAGTTTCTAAAACTGTTTGAATTATGTCTGTGAGTATAACAGAACTCATATGGCAGGCAAAAACCTGAGAAGTTCCACTTCCTGTTTGGATTTTTTCTGAGGCTGCTAGATTTTCAACCAAGCTCCCATTGAAATTACAGCGAGATATGGATGAGTTTTCACTTCATACGGCTTCCACTAGATGTCAATAGAACTTTGTCTGATGACTCTAATGTGAAGGGGGGGTCGAAGGAGACAGGAATGATTCACCACTGCCATGAGGTGACCACGCACGTTCATGTGAGAGGCAGCTCCGTTCCATCGCTCAACTGAAGTCAATGTAATTCTCCGGTTGGAACATTATTCAAGATGTATGTTAACAACATTCTAAAGATTGATTCAGTACATCGTTTGACATGTTTCTACTGACTGTTACGGAACTTTTGGACATTTCGTCACGTTATAGTGGACGCGCTTTGTGACTTTGGAATTGTTTACCAAACGCGCTAACCAAAGTAGCTAATTGGACATAAATAACAGACATTATCGAACAAATCAAGCATTTATTGTGGACCTGGGATTCCTAGGACTGCATTCTGATGAAGTTCATCAAAGGTAAGGAAACATTTATCATGTATTTTCTGGTTTCTGTTGACTCCAACATGGCGGCTAATTTGGCTATTGTTCTGAGCGGTGTCTCAGATTATTGCATTGTTTGCTTTTTCCGTAAAGTTTTTTTGAAATCTGACACAGCGGTTGCATTAAGGAGAGGTACAGTGGGGAGAACAAGTATTTGATACACTGCCGATTTTGCAGGTTTTCCTACTTACAAAGCATGTAGAGGTCTGTAATTTCTATCATGGGTACACTTCAACTATGAGAGACGGAATCTAAAACAAAAATCCAGAAAATCACATTGTATGATTTTTAAGTAATTAATTTGCATTTTATTGCATGACATAAGTATTTGATACATCAGAAAAGCAGATCTTAATATTTGGTACAGAAACCTTTGTTTGCAATTACAGAGATCATACGTTTCCTGTAGTTCTTGACCAGGTTTGCACACACTGCAGCAGGGATTTTGGCCCACTCCTCCATACAGATCTTCTCCAGATCCTTCAGGTTTCGGGGCTGTCGCGGGGCTATACGGACTTTCAGCTCCCTCCAAAGATTTTCTATTGGGTTCAGGTCTGGAGACTGGCTAGGCCACTCCAGGACCTTGAGATGCTTCTTACGGCGCCACTCCTTAGTTGCCCTGGCTGTGTGTTTCGGGTCGTTGTCATGCTGGAAGACCCAGCCACGACCCATCTTCAATGCTCTTACTGAGGGAAGGAGGTTGTTGGCCAAGATCTCGCGATACATGGCCCCATCCATCCTCCCCTCAATACGGTGCAGTCATCCTGTACCCTTTGCAGAAAAGCATCCCCAAAGAATGATGTTTCCACCTCCATGCTTCACGGTTGGGATGGTGTTCTTGGGGTTGTACTCATCCTTCTTCTTCCTCCAAACACGGCGAGTGGAGTTTAGACCAAAAAGCTCTATTTTTGTCTCATCAGACCACATGACCTGCTCCCATTCCTCCTCTGGATCATCCAGATGGTCATTGGCAAACTTCAGACGGGCCTGGACATGCGCTGGCTTGAGCAGGTGGACCTTGCGTGCGCTGCAGGATTTTAATCCATGACGGTGTAGTGTGTTACTAATGGTTTTCTTTGAGACTGTGGTTCCAGCTCTCTTCAGGTCATTGACCAGGTCCTGCCGTGTAGTTCTGGGCTGATAACTCACCTTCCTCATGATCATTGATGCCCCACGAGGTGAGATCTTGCATGGAGCCCCAGACCGAGGGTGATTGACCGTCATCTTGAACTTGTTCCATTTTCTAATAATTGCGCCAACAGTTGTTGCCTTCTCACCAAGCTGCTTGCCTATTGTCCTGTAGCCCATCCCAGCCTGTTGCATGTCTACAATTTTATCCCTGATGTCCTTATACAGCTCTCTGGTCTTGGCCATTGTGGAGAGGTTGGAGTCTGTTTGATTGAGTGTGTGGACAGGTGTTTTTTATACAGGTAACGAGTTCAAACAGGTGCAGTTAATACAGGTAATGAGTGGAGAACAGGAGGGCTTCTTAAAGAAAAACTAACAGGTCTGTGAGAGCCGGAATTCTTACTGGTTGGTAGGTGATCAAATACTTATGTCATGCAATAAAATGCAAATTAATTACTTAAAAATCATACAATGTGATTTTCTGGATTTTTGTTTTAGATTCCGTCTCTCACAGTTGAAGTGTACCTATGATAAAAATTACAGACCTCTACATGCTTTGTAAGTAGGAAAACCTGCAAAATCGGCAGTGTATCAAATACTTGTTCTCCCCACTGTATATCTATAATTCCATGTGTATAACTTGTATTATCATCTACATTTATGATGAGTATTTCTGTTGAAACGATGTGGCTATGCAAAATCACTTGATGTTTTTGGAACTAGTGAATGTAACGCGCCAATGTAAACTCAGATTTTTTTATATAAATATGAACTTTATCAAACAAAACATGCATGTATTGTGTAACATGAAGTCCTATGAGTGTCATCTGATGAAGATCATCAAAGGTTAGTGATTCATTTTATCTCTATTTGTGCTATTTGTGGCTCCTCTCTTTGGCTGGAAAAATGGCTGAATTTTTCTTTGAGTTGGTGGTGACCTAACATAATCGTTTGTGGTGCTTTTGCTGAAAAGACTATTTGAAATCGGACACATTGGTGGGATTAACAACAAGATTACCTTTAAAATGGTATAAGACACATGTATGTTTGAGGAATTTTAATTATGAGATTTCTGTTGTTTGAATTTGGCGCCCTGCACTTTCACTGGCTGTTGTCATATCGATCCCGTTACCGGGATTGCAGCCATATGAAGTTTTAAGACACTGATGCCCTTTGCAACTACGTACCTATGTGAGAGTGGATTCTCGGCCCTCACTAGCATGAAACTAAATACAGGCACAGACTGTGTGTGGAAAATGATTTAAGACTGAGACTCTCCAATACAACCCAACATTGCAGAGTTATGTGCATCCTTTCAAGCACACCCTTCTCATTAACCTGTGGTGAGTTATTCACAATTTTCAATGAACAAAGAAGGTTTTATTTGTAAGATGGTTAAATAAAGAGCAAAATGATTGATTTATATTATTATTTGTGCCCTGGTCCTCTGTCAATTTCCACCAGCCGGGTTGTGACAAACTTATGTTTAATGAATGTATTGTATAGTGTGTGTGTGGCAGGCTAACAATAATGGCAAAAAACAACACTTGAGAGTGCGCTGACCCTGGTGCTAGAGGGGGTTTCCTCATTAGCATGGAGGAGTTTCTACAACCAAATTGCCCTCGTGCCACAATTTTAACAAACACAGAAAGGGGTCTATATTGGAGACCAAAAGTCATCTGGCACACTGCTTAGAGTTTCAACAACTTTAACTTATTTCTAGTCTACAATCATCCATGTTACTACTAATGTGAAAACAAGACAAAATATGATTATTGTTGCTCAATTGACTGTCTTAAGACAATTGTCAAATAATTCAACAGATGTCAATTGTTGTACAACTTCATGGGTACCCTCTGGGCATCACCTTTTACCTCAAATAAACAGTGGATTTCTGCTGTTGTGGGCCTTTAACCGTCTGTCTGACGTTGTCATTCACACAGGAGAGAGACCGGACTATTGTGGATCCTCTGGGGAGTCTCAACAACATCATGATGCTGACGAGGCAGAGAAGAGTCTCTCCACATCAGAACTCCTCAAGAAACACCAGCGGAAACCCACAGGGAAGAAATCTATCTGCTGCTCTGACTGCGGGAAACTTTGCAAATCTTCATCAAAACTTAAAATACACCAGCGAGTACACACAGGAGAGAAACCTTATAGTTGTGATCAGTGTGGCTAGAGTTTTACTAAGTCAAACAACCTGGTATCACACCAGAGAACACACACAGGAGAGCAGTCATATAGCTGTAAGCAATGTGGGAGGAGTTTTTCTCAGTCAAACAACCTGGATAGACACCAGAGAACACACACAGGAGAGAAGCCTTATAGCTGTAATCAGTGTGGGAAGAGTTTTACTCAGTCAAGCAACCTGGTATCACACCAGAGAACACACACAGGAGAGCAGTCATATAGCTGAGAGCAATGTGACAGGAGATACTCTCATTCAAGTGGTCTGATTAAACATCAGAAAATACATGCAGGAGATCCACAGAGTGTGGAATGATCTCCAACACCAGACCTATATACATCAAATCACATTTTATTTGTCACATACACTTGTTTAGCAGATGTTATTGTGGGTGTAGCAAAATGCTTGTGTTTCTAGCTCCAACAGTCCAGTAATATCTAACAATCACGCAATCTAAAGGAATGGAATTAAGAATATATAAATATTTGGATGAGTGATGTCAGAGCGGCATAGACTAAGATACAGTAGAATAGGATAGAATACAGTATATGCATATGAGATGAGTAATGCCAGATATGTAAACATTATTAAAGTGACTAGTGTTGCATTCCTTAAAGTGGCCAATGATTTCAAGTCTGTGTATGTAGGCAGCAAGCCTCTCTGTGTTAGTGATGGCTATTTAACAGTCTGATGGCCTTGAGATTGAAAAACAGATTCTGTCTCTTGGTCTCAGCTTTGATGCACCTGTCCTGACCTCGACTTCTGGATGATAGCGGGCTGAACAGGCAGTGGCCGGGTAATAACAAAGAACAAATGTGTGTGCCTGAGGGGAAATTAACTTTTATACAGCCAAAAGGGGTGAGAAATTACACCAATATCAGGGGACAATTTGCACTAATGTAAATTAACATAGATGATGGAACGTATTCCCTTTTGCTGACGTGATGAAACGCTAAGGGGACATAAATATTTACCATCTAAACCATGTGTGACCTCTCACCTCTCTGGCTGTAGAAGTGGTCTTCCTAACCAGTCCCTCAACAGCTCTCTGACTGAGCTCCACCCTCACTGGGTCTTCAGAGAAGAGGAAGGCTGAGGAGGGATGGAAGGATGAATGGATCAGTCAGTCAATAAAGTGTAGAGCTGCTGTCTATGCTGTCTGACAAAATCACTATTTAAGTAGTTCATTAAAGTAAATAAGGCTTTATGACTGCTGAATACCAACGATCAATCACTTAGATCATGTATTTTCAGGTAGAGATACATCCTTGGGACGTCCCTAGCCCATTGAAGTTGACATTTAAAATGGTTAAGGTAGGGGTTAGGGTTTAGAGTAGGGATGTCCCAAGGATCCCGGATAGCATTGACCATCGTGCATTCTTCTGTCTCTTACATAGCAGGTGTAAAATAAACAGACAAGACAAGTAGACACGCAGTGCATTATGGTCATTGTAGTTTAAAAATTGCATCTAATTATGCCAATCTGTATGTGGGGTTGTTAGAGAAGAACGTGATTGTCAGCCCTAACAATCCATTCTAGCACCTCATCAGGCTCTGAAAAAGGCTTCATTGATGACGTGTTCCTTCTATTCCAGGTCACAGCAGAGGAACTTCATCGATTCCACTCCTTCATCAGTACAAGCAGTGAACATCTGAAATTCACCCTCACCTTTGATGCACATGAAACAAGTTATCTGGACATTTTGATTTAGAGGGAGAAGAGTGGCTTTAGCACAGACCTATACAGGAAGCCGATGGACAGGAATTCCCTGTTACACGGAGACAGCTTACACCCCTAAAAAAGAGCCTCCCCATCAGCCAATAAAGTTGCATACACAGGATTTGTAGTACACAGAGTGACTATGACAAACAAGCCGACTGTCTGGATGAGAGTTTCAGACAGCGGGGTTACCCAGAGGAATGGCTGGATGAGCGTTTCAGACAGCGGGGTTACCCAGAGGAATGGCTGGATGAGAGTTTCAAACAGCGGGGTTACCCAGAGGAATGGCTGGATGAGAGTTTCAGACAGCAGGGTTACCCAGAGGAATGGCTGGATGAGTGTTTCAGACAGAGGGGTTACACAGAGGAATGGCTGGATAAGCGTTTCAGACAGCGGGGTTACCCAGAGGAATGGCTGGATGAGAGTTTCAGACAGCAGGGTTACCCAGAGGAATGGCTGGATGAGAGTTTCAGACAGCAGGGTTACCCAGAGGAATGGCTGGATGAGAGTTTCAGACAGCGGGGTTACCCAGAGGAATGGCTGGATGAGTGTTTCAGACAGCGGGGTTACCCAGAGGAACGGCTGGATGAGTGTTTCAGACAGCGGGGTTACCCAGAGGAATGGCTGGATGAGAGTTTCAGACAGCGGGGTTACCCAGAGGAATGGCTGGATGAGAGTTTCAGACAGCAGGGTTACCCAGAGGAATGGCTGCTTGACGCAAGGAATCGTTATATAAATACAGTGATGGGAAAAGTACCCAATTGTCATACTTGAGTAAAGAAAACATTTAAAATTTAAATTTATAAAATTTAATTTACAACAGAAACAGAAATGTTTGTACTTATAGGTAACCAAATCGTGGCTACAACTAAGTTACTAAGTCTTTAACCACACTGTGTTGTTACACTGGTGAGTAAAAACTCATGCTTCCAACACTTTAACTTGTTGTCTGAAAATAAAATATACATTTTACTCAACTGCGTCCAGTCAGCAGATGGACTAGATGCCGCTTAGGCCGCCCATTGTGACTCAGTCAAGAATTCAGCAGAGCAAGTTTGTATGAAGGTCTGGTTATTTAATGGGTACATAGTTCAATAGTAATATCCTCTAAAACGCTCTGGTGACAAACTTTTGCTGCCCTGTTTCCAATTGTCCACATGGCTGGGAGAACCTATTCAAGTAAGTAAGTAAATAGACTTTGAAAATGAAAAAAATGTTTTAAAAAAACAATGTATTATTAGCTAACTAGCTACAGTGCAGGCTAACTCAAATGAGCTGCTAAATGAGCTAGCTAGTTGGCTAGCTAGCTATGTAGCCAACTTCACATTCTGTATAGATAGCTAGCTAAGTGAATTAAATATCATCACCTACCTAACTTCATATTAGCTAGCTATCTTGATGTATTTATCACTGTAAAAAACAAACTCCAAATGAATTTGTAGGTAGCTAGCTAACAGCCATGGAGGAGGGTGAAAGGATAGCAGCCCCAACTGTCAGTGAGAGAGGAGGCTATTCTGGATATGGCAGGTACTTTTGTGTAGTTCCAGTCCCTAGAAGTGAGGACGGACAGAATAGTAACATAATATTCAGTGTGGTGTAATTTGACTGTAATGAAGTCTGTTTCTTATGAGGTTTTCTGTCCTCAGATAAAGAGCGCTTTGAAAGCCAGTCTACATATGAAGAGGTCCCAATGAAGAGCAGTGGTTCTCAGTCCTGGGGACTCAAAGAGGCACATTGTTGTTTTTGCCTCAGCACTGAACAGCTGATTCAAATGATCAACTCATCATCAAGCTTGAAGTGGTATTTATGTATTCATTTGTGATGCTATCCTTGATATGATCCTGGTATTGTCACATGCTACACATGTACATATGTGTGCCCATGTGTAGCAGTGTGATGTTGTTCCCCTAGATTACGCACCAAATTGCACACAAGGACCAATTCAAATAGGCCAGGTCAAGAGGGGATGTTAATAATTTGATAATAATAATAATAATTCAGTGTATTTTTTTATTTAATTACAGCTGCATAGCTAATGTTTTTATTTGGTGTACAAACACTTTTTCATACCAATATTGTACATACATGTGATTGTAAAAGTTTTGTATATTTTGGTTTGGCCCATCGCGGGTTATCTGTATTCCCATACCCCTTTATCGTTCTCTTTTGCCTGACCCTCGGCTAGCAAGGTATGTTGTCCTTGGCTCCGAAACTGTTTAATATACAACCGTCATAAGGTTATACAATGTACTGTTTTGCAACCATAAGTTTGTTATAGTGTGGACAGTGTAGGAATTTATGTTAACAACTTTCACAGAGCTCACTGACTGGGGTATCTGTTGTAACTTGTGAGTACTTGTGACAGTGGTTGAGTGAGTGTCCATGTGCTCGCGCAGGTGCCCGAGAGCTGTGACTGCGCCAAGGGTAACGTGTGTTGTCTCTTCGTGTGCAGGGCAAATAAAAAGATTTCAACGAGCAGACCATCAGTTGTGGCAGCGTCCTAATTAAAAATACACAACGCAGAATGAACCACGCTACACATGCATCTATCAATCCAATGTTATCATGATTTGTTATCAGGGATATTATACTTTAGTAATCTACAATGACCTGGTGATGTAAAAGTCTAATAATTACATTGTCTTCCATATTCCTACAGATACCTTGTAACTGGAGATTCCTTCAAAACGATTGCCTACAGTTACCGTGTAGGGCACTGCAAGGTTGGGTGACCAGGGTCATCTGGGACTGCCTCCTGGAGGAATTCAGGTGTGTGAAGGCTACCTGTGTCCTGCGTAACTTCATGAGGATGGACTCGAGGACCAGGAGGGGATCTACAGCTCGCCGTCATGTGCCAGAGGAGGAGCCTGCTGCTCTGCAGGATGTTTCAAGGATGGGGTCCAACAACGCAGCAAGAGAGGCAATCCGTGTGCAGGAGATCTTCACCTCCTACTTCTTCAAAGAGGGTGCTGTTCCCTGGCAACACCATAGACTACACTATGCACAACCAAAGGCTCTTTTAATAAGAGCCCATTCACATTGCAATAAGAGTATTCTTCCATTTACTTAGCTATGTCAACTGTAGTTATTCAATTCAGTTTCTCTCCCTTTGATTTCTACTTCTCATGTGAGGGTGCTGTTTAGGTAAGGGTGTGATGTCTGTACAAAAACAAAACAGGCTGTTTTAAATCACCCATATTGAAAAAATGTGGAACAATTAGACACCCTATAACCCACATACTCATGTATCAATCTGATTGATGGATTGTGTTGTGCAGTAAACAGGCTCAGGTGTATAACTGTGGCTCCTTCCACCTTCAAAGAATAGGCAAGAAGACCAACCATTGAGAATAGTAAGACACTTATTTATTTCTGTAACTACGCTATATTGTTTGTCCTTTCATGTTTTTCAGCATAAAGTACTCTGCAGCCACTTAGTGTGGAGTGGACACCAGGTGAGGCCACACACACAGATTCCTGTTGAACACTGTCACTTTAACTACCTTATTTTCTCAATAACATTCTCTCCTTCACTTCATCCCTCTCTCCTCTTTCCCTAAATCCTTTAGGTTACATCAGCTGTGTCTGAACCCCTCCTGCATCTGAACTGGCTACATAGAGGGCACAGCATGATCAGAGGTGAGGGGTCACTTGGTCAGGTGAAATGGGAGTATTATTAAAGAGATGCTTTACATTGAAATACAGATAGATGCAGTAGTCCCAGAGTTAATGATCCCAGGTCAGTTTATATTATACAGGAAGTATTATTAAAGAGATGCTTTACATTGAAATACAGATAGAGATGCAGTAGTCCCAGAGTTAATGATCCAAGATCAGTTTATATTATACAGGAAGTATTATTAAAGAGAAGCTTTACATTGAAATACAGATAGAGATGCAGTAGTCCCCGAGTTAATGATCCAAGATCAGTTTATATTATACAGGAAGTATTATTAAAGAGAAGCTTTACATTGAAATACAGATAGAGATGCAGTAGTCCCAGAGTTAATGATCCCAGGTCAGTTTATATTATACAGGAAGTATTATTAAAGAGATGCTTTACATTGAAATACAGATAGATGCAGTAGTGCCAGAGTTAATGATCCAAGGTCAGTTTATATTATACAGGAAGTATTAATAAAGAGATGCTTTACATTGAAATACAGATAGATGCAGTAGTGCCAGAGTTAATGATCCAAGGTCAGTTTATATTATACAGGAAGTATTAAGAAAGAGATGCTTTACATTGAAATACAGATAGATGCAGTAGTCCCAGAGTTAATGATCCAAGGTCAGTTTTGCATTTCACCTCCTGATTGATGACTAACAATGTTAGAATAAAAACTAAAACCACAAGGCTTAAACATGCTCTCTCTCTCCATCTGTCTCTCGTCTGCAGATATGTTTTGATGTGAGAGGATGCCAACCCCCAGTCCCATCATCGCCACCTCACCTGCTTTTAAGATGACCTTTGGGCCGGCGTGAGACACTATTATGTAATTGTGATAAACTGAGAGAATATTTAGGTAGCACTGTAATTCATTAATCATGTGCTGCCTTCCCTGCTCCTATGTGCTTACCTCTTTCCCTTTCTGTCTTTTACACCTCTCCCACCACCTCTTTCTTCCTCTGTTTTTATAATGCACAACAGATATGCATTGAAGTACAGATTGAAACTTGTATTTATCACACTTGGATAATGAGCTTTTCAATAAAGCATTTCACATTCTCTACTTGTTGAAATGAAGTGTAATTTGATTAAATACTCCACCTATCCTGTGTTTATCAGATCAATGCAGATGAAGGGCATTAGATGTTGAAATGAACCAGTGTTAGAGTATTTACATGATGCATAGGAAGTGTAATGTTCTGTTTTTTAACATTATATTTCTGTATATATGAATTAACTAGTTAAATCCTGTTTCTAGTCTATTAGTTACAATGTGTAACCATTGATGTCTCAGGACCAAGATTGGTAAACACTGTTGAAGTGTATAATTCTAATACATACATGCAGAAACAGTCATTCAAAGACTGGAATTTGATACTCCTGGTATTGGATATGACTGAAAAATAATCTCAAAGACATTCATACCTAAACTGCACCTTTTATTTGCCAAGGTAGAGTACATGATCAGTGAATATATTAAATGTACAGGCTACAATGTGGGGGATCTCATGCATGGTAATAAATACATGTATATACGACTTGCATCCTTGGCACAACATGATAATATATTCTACTCAATCCATAGGCTTCATTAACTTCTCTGGGATATGTGGGACGCTAAAAATGCAGAGAGCCAAATTCAAATAAATTACTATAAAAATCAAACTTTCATGAAATCACACATGCAATACACCAAATTATCACTACACTTGTTGTGAATCCAGCCAACATGTCAGATTTCAAATGGGCTTTTCGGGCAAAAGCAAACGATGCTATTATCTGAGGATAGCACCATAGTAAACAAAGAGAGAGAAGCATATTTCAACCCTGCAGGCGCGACACAAAACGCAGAAATAAAAATATAATTCATGCCTTACCTTTGACGAGCTTCTGTTGTTGGCACTCCCAATATGTCCTATAAACATCACAAATGGTCCTTTTGTTCGATGAATTCCGTCGATATATATCCAAAATGTCAATTTATTTGGCGCGTTTGATCCAGAAAAACACTGGTTCCAACTTGTGCAACGTGACTACAAAATATCTCAAAAGTTACCTGTAAACTTTGCCAAAACATTTCAAACTACTTTTGTAATACAACTTTAGGTATTTTTTAACGTAAATAATCGATAAAATTGAAGACGGGATGATTTGTGTTCAATACAGGATTAAAACAAACTGTAGCTAGCTTTCTGGTCACGTGCCTCTATCTAACAGTACACTTCAAGTTACCCTCGTTCTGGATGGCCGTACTTCTTCATTACACAAAGGAAAAAACCTCAACCAATTTCTAAAGACTGTTGACATCCAGTGGAAGCGGTAGGAACTGCAAGAAGGTCAATTAGAAATCTGGATTCCCAATGAAAACCCATTGAAAAGAGAGTGACCTCAAAAAAATAAATTCTGAATGGTTTGTCCTCGGGGTTTCGCCTGCTAAATAAGTTATGTTATACTCACAGACATGATTCAAACAGTTTTAGAAACTTCCGAGTGTTTTCTATCCAAATCTACTAATAATATGCATATCTTATCTTCTGGGGATGAGTAGCTGGCAGTTGAATTTGGGTATGCTTTTCATCCAAACGTGAAAATGCTGCCCCCTATCCTAGAGATGTTTTAATTTCATTCAGGCTGTTTTGAAGTTGATACAACTGGCTATGATAGCTGAGGTTCATAGCTAGGTTCTGAACTAATATGTATACCAAACGTTTGGGTCCATACACAGATCGGCTAGATAGCTAGCTACACATCCATAGGCATACAGGTATTTTAATCATCCACTGCACAATAAGCAAGAACATTCTTGCTAGTTAGATTCTATACATCCACTGTTTCACAAAACGACCGCCTGGTTTTCTGGTTGTTTCAGGAGTCCCTAAAAACAACCAGAAGTACAATTTTATACTCATGTCACAACAGACATAAAGCTAGCCAGCTAGCTGATGTTAGCTAGTCAGCTAGCTGGCTAAATCACGATTTTCGTAAATTAACTTTATGATCAAAATCGTTTGTTTCTACATTAACTAACATTCCTGTCAACTGTACATGTTTTTGCATGATTCGTTATGACGTTATAATCCCTTACATTTGCTTCCATCCTAGTATTTCTGTCCGCCATCTTTGATCCAGTTCAGTTCTGTGTAGGTGTACCACTCCAAGTATTTCTGTCCGCCATCTTTGATCCAGTTCAGTTCTGTATAGATGTACCACTCTCTCCTGGTATTTCTGTCCGCCATCTTTGATCCAGTTCAGTTCTGTGTAGGTGTACCCCTCTCCTAGTATTTCTGTCCGCCATCTTTGCTGAAGAAAGTCTAACAGTCACTAGCGCAGCAGCAGCCTCCCCCGGCCCTAGTGCCTGCATTTTAGGGAGTTTAAGATGTGATGGAACGGTTGACGAAAATAAGAAATCACAGAAAAAATATGTTGACTGACAATGATTTATTTAGGGGGGGATAATTAATATTTTAGGACTAGCTACGTCCCTGATTCCTACCCTTTAACTTTTTGTCTGAAAATTAAATTTAAATTTAACTCAACTGCGTTGCCCACTCCAGTCAGCAAATGGCGGTCTGCGACTTTAAGGCAATGCTGCTAGTGTGACGTATAATCTAGTGGACGGGTCGCTTCTTTCAACAGCAGCAACAGTTATTCAGCCACCTCGGTAGCTTGCTAGACAAAATAGACGAACCAATAAAGCTTTTTAGACGCTTAAGTGTATATTAGCCACTGTATTTTAAACCCACTTCTGTCGTCTAGTTAGTTATCCCTTTTAATTTCATATTTATGGTATTGTTTTTATTATTCATCTAGCGGGCTGGTTAAGTTAGCATTAGCCTAGCTAGCTAACATCTCCAACCATGAGGTCACTAAGCTACTCTCTTGTTAATGAAGAGGAGGTCTGCTGGACGGAGAAAGAAGCTCTCGTCAAAGAGGAGAAGGAAGAGGAGGGTATCACAGTAAAACAAGAAGTAGAGGGTGAGGCTGTTACAGTGAAAAAAGAAGAGAAAAACGTTACAGTGAAAGAAGAAGACGCGTTCAGATTGAAAGAGGAAGAGGATGGGGAGATGACTGTCACATCGAAAAAGGAGGAGGCAGAAGAGGAGGAAACTGGATTTCTGGGCTCGGTTTCCCAAACGCATCTTAAGGCATCCAATGGTTCTAACGATGAACGGGCCCTGGTTAACACAAGTAAGTACTGCCTTAAAAACAGAGGCACAAACTCTGCAGTTGTTGAACTGATGTTTTATTTTTTTTATGTCACCTTTATTTAACCAGGTAGGCTAGTTGAGAACAAGATCTCATTTACAACTGCGACCTGGCCAAGATAAAGCAAAGCAGTGTGACACAGACAACAACACAGAGTTACACATGGAATAAACAATAAAAAAGCCAATAACACAATAAACAAGTCAATGACACAGTAGAAAAAAAGAAAGTGTATATATATAGTGTGTGCAAAAGGCATGAGGAGGTAGGCAATAAATAGGCCATAGTAGCGAAGAATTACAATTTAGCAGATTAACACTGGAGTGATAAATGAGCAGATGATGATGTGCAAGTAGAGATACTGTTGTCAAAAGAGCAGAAAAGTAAATAAAAACTGTTTTGGGATGAGGTAGGTAGCGTGGGTGGGCTATTTACAGATGGACTATGTACAGCAGCAGCGATCGGTTAGCTGCTCAGATAGCTGATGTTTAGAGTTGGTGAGGGAAATAAGTCTCCAGCTTCAGCGATTTTTGAAATTTGTTCCAGTCACTGGCAGCAGAGAACTGGAATGATGTGTGGTGTTAAAGGGGAAATCTGCAATTACTACATCCATATTTTGATTTTTAAATGATTTATTTATAGCCATTGATTCTTGAAGAACATAACACATGCCTCATGAGCTTAGTTCAACTGTTGTACCCCATCAGAACCCCAAATAAGCTTTTTTACTCCAATGTTTAGAAACAATGTAAATCAACACTGTATAGCCTCAAAACATAGTTACAACTATAATGTTGATATCATGGATGGTCAGTCCTTGCATCCATAGGTCTGTCTATGAATTTGAAAGTAGTTACATTTCTCCAGCCCCATCCATCATCTTATTAGCAAAACAGTGGTGGAATTACAGCTTTGTTATTGGTTGATTGATTGTTGTGTGGCTTTTTTAAAGGGGCCACCTAGTATTTAAACAGCAACAAAATGGCTGCCCAGAGACTTGGTTTGGTAAACAGCTGAGGGATGGGGGCTGGAGAAATGTAACCACTCCCAAATTCATAGAGAAAGCTATTGTATCAACCGTAATCCAACACCTAGCGACCTCGTCAAGAAGTTCAGACATCTTGGCGTAACAGTTATAAGGTGTTGGCTTGACAGTCGCTGGACCCAGGTTTGAGTTCAGCTCAGGGTAACCCCCTGAATTCACTACACTATGAATACAAGGAGTGGCCATCCATGAGGTCAAAATTATAGTTTAACCAGATTTCGAGGCTATATAGTATATTCTAGAATTCATCCATGATGTCATAATGATAGTTTAACCAGGTTTCTAGGCTATATAGTATATTCTAGAATTCATCCATGATGTCATAATGATAGTATAACCAGGTTTCTAGGATATATAGTATATTCTAGAATTCATCCACGATGTCATAATGATAGTTTAACCAGGTTTCTAGGCTATATAGTATTTTCTAGAATTCATCCATGATTTCATAATGATAGTATAGCCAGGTTTCTAGGATATATAGTATATTCTAGAATTCATCCATGATGTCATAATTGTAGTTCAACCAGGTTTCTAGGCTATATAGTATATTCTAGAATTCATCCATGACGTCATAATGATAGTTTAACCAGATTTTAGGCTATATAGTATATTCTAGAATTGCCAATGTAGATTTCCTGTGGGGTTCAAATTGTTAGAGCTGTTGATAATTCATTGTATAATATTCAGCCAATTTATTTTCATGCCATTACATCAATATAGCCTAACCAGTTGAGAAGAAACTCTTCCCAAACCACCTCCTTCTGCTGGCCTTCGTAAATTCTGACGTTGCTGGTAATAGGCAACCTACATTTGGAGTGCCAAGTTATCTTACCATTTCTACTGATCTGGTGCCAGTTATGATTCTCATATTCACATTTTACTGGAGCAGTTTAATTTCATTGATAATAGTATTCCAAAATCATTGTCTGTGATTAATCTACATTCTATCTAAATCTAAATGAAAATTATACAAATCTAAAAGTAACTTTTATTGCCATTGCCAACTATGTAAAAAATTGCCTACATAAAGCCAACAAATAAAAACATTGAAAATAAATATCCTGTAAATCACATGGCCTGTCTACAACGAACTTGAAACATTGTTTAAAATAATTCTGGGCTCTCGGTTTCTCGCGCCAGTGAGTTCGAGACAGACACAGTTGTCGGCTATTTGTGAAAGGGATAAGAAGTAATCAGGTATTTTATGACATTTCCACTGGATCAGCGCATTACGTTTTTCCCTTTTGTGCCGGGTGGTTATCGAAAGGGCGAGAGCTGGAAATGTCTTTCAAATACTTTGAGGAACTATTCTCATTTGCAATTGATTTTGATTAGACTTTGTTTACTTGCTGTTTGAGGTGAAGAGAAATTTGCTTTGAGAAGCTCCTCAGCTCATTGGTGGTGGTGGTGCGTTAAGACAATCAGAAATACTATCAGACATCCCCAAATTGGCACATTTATAGGCCTACATTTGGGCTCAGGCCAGGTAGACTAGTCCTACTTCTATATGCGTAGTAGGTCTATGTTGTTAAGTTAAGTTAGGGGTCCTACAGTAGGTCTAATTTGTTGTTGTTATGGGTCCTACAGTAGGTCTATGTTGTTGTTAGGTGAAGTTAGGGGTCCTACAGTAGATCTATGTTGTTGTTGGGTGAAGTTATGGGTCCTATAGTAGGTCTATGTTAGATGAAGTTAGGGGTCCTACAGTAGGTCTATGTTATTGTTATGGGTTCTACAGTAGGTCTATGTTGTTGTTAGGTGAAGTTATGGGTCCTACAGTAGGTCTATGTTGTTGTTAGGTGAAGTTATGGGTCCTACAGTAGGTCTATGTTGTTGTTAGGTGAGGTTTTGTGCCAATTTGGCAAACACTTAGTGTACAAACCCTCATTAATATTTAACCTGAATTAATAATTAACCTTAATAACTTGAATAACTCAATCATCGATGTTACTACTAATGTGAAAACAAGACAAAATATGACTATTCTTGCTCATTTTGTGGGCCTTTAACCATCTGTCTGACTTTGTTGTTCACGCAGGAGAGAGACGTGACTATCGTGGATCCTCTGGGGAGCCTCAACAACCTCATGATGCTGACAAGGCAGAGAAGAGTCTCTCCACATTAGAACACCTCAAGAAATACCAGCAGAGACCCACAGGGAAGAGAACTCACTGCTGCTCTGACTGTGGGAAGAGATTCACCTCATCAACCGGCATTAAAATTCATCAGAGAATCCACACAGGAGAGAAACCTTTTAGCTGTACTCAATGTGGGAAGAGTTTTACTCAATCAGCCAGCCTGATATCACACCAGAGAACACACACAGGAGAGAAACCTTATAACTGTGATGAATGTGGGAAGAGTTATGTTACATCTAGCAGTCTGACTAAACACCGGAGAACACACACAGGAGATAAACCTTATAACTGTGATGAATGTGGGAAGAGATTTGTTACATCTATTACATCTAACAGTCTGACTAAACACAGGAGAACACACACAGGAGATAAATCTTATAGCTGTGCTCAATGTGGGAAGAGCTTTACTGAGTCTAGCTGTCTGACTAAACACCAGAGAACACACACAGGAGAGAAGCCTTTTAGCTGTAATCAATGTGGGAAGAGGTTTACTCAGTCAACCAGCCTGAAATCACACCGTAGAACACACACAGGAGAGAAATCTTATAGCTGTGCTCAATGTGGGAAGAGTTTTACACGTTCAACCAGCCTGAAATCACACCGTAGAACACACACAGGAGAGAAATCTTATAGCTGTGCTCAATGTGGGAAGAGCTTTACTGAGTTTGGCTGTCTGACTAAACACCGGAGAACACACACAGGAGATAAACCTTATAACTGTGCTCAATGTGGGAAGAGCTTTACTGAGTCTAGCTGTCTGACTAAACACCAGAGAACACACACAGGAGAGAAGCCTTTTAGCTGTAATCAATGTGGGAAGAGGTTTACTCAGTCAACCAGCCTGAAATCACACCGTAGAACACACACAGGAGAGAAATCTTATAGCTGTGCTCAATGTGGGAAGAGTTTTACACGATCAACTGGCCTGATATCACACCAGAGAACACACACAGGAGAGAAACCTTATAGCTGTGATGAATGTGGGAAGAGTTATGTTACATCTAGCAGTCTGACTAAACACCGGAGAACACACACAGGAGAGAAATCTTATAGCTGTGCTCAATGTGGGAAGAGCTTTACTGAGTCTAGCTGTCTGACTAAACACCAGAGAACACACACAGGAGAGAAGCCTTTTAGCTGTAATCAATGTGGGAAGAGGTTTACTCAGTCAACCAGCCTGACATCACACCGTAGAACACACACAGGAGAGAAATCTTATAGCTGTGCTCAATGTGGGAAGAGCTTTACTGAGTCTAGCTGTCTGACTAAACACCAGAGAACACACACAGGAGAGAAGCCTTTTAGCTGTAATCAATGTGGGAAGAGTTTTACTCAGTCAACCAGCCTGATATCACACCAGAGAAAACACACACAGGAGAGAAATCTTATAGCTGTGCTCAATGTGGGAAGAGTTTTACTAAGTCTAGCAAGCGGACTACAAACCATATAACACATACAGGAGAGAAATCTCAGCTGTGATCAGT
This sequence comes from Salvelinus alpinus, assembly GCF_045679555.1. Classification (NCBI taxonomy): domain Eukaryota; kingdom Metazoa; phylum Chordata; class Actinopteri; order Salmoniformes; family Salmonidae; genus Salvelinus; species Salvelinus alpinus. Next base: position 3,184,191 of record NW_027255981.1, read on the forward strand.
GTGACCAGAGATAATCTGATAAAATACCTCTGATCAAACATCAGAAAATACATACATGAAGGACAGAAAACTTATAGCTGTGATCAATGTGGGAAGAGTTTTGTTCGATCTGGCCATTTGACATTGCACCAGAGAACACACACAGGAGAGAAATCTTATAGCTGTGACCAGAGATAATCTGATAAAAGATCTCTGATCAAATATCAGAAAATACATACATGAAGGAGTTGTTTCATGATATCAGTGAATTAATGTCACAATGTAGAATGTTTTAACATTGTAGGAAGAGTATTTTAATGATGTCAAAATGTAGAATGTTTTAACATTGTAGTAGGAGTATTTTAATAATGTCACAATGTAGAACTCTAAACGTTTACATTTACATTTACATTTAAGTCATTTAGCAGACGCTCTTATCCAGAGCGACTTACAAATTGGTGCATTCACCTTATGATATCCAGTGGAACAACCACTTTACAATAGTGCATCTAACTCTTTTAAGGGGGGGGGGGTTAGAAGGATTACTTTATCCTATCCTAGGTATTCCTTAAAGAGGTGGGGTTTCAGGTGTCTCCGGAAGGTGGTGATTGACTCCGCTGACCTGGCGTCGTGAGGGAGTTTGTTCCACCATTGGGGTGCCAGAGCAGCGAACAGTTTTGACTGGGCTGAGCGGGAACTGTACTTCCTCAGAGGTAGGGAGGCGAGCAGGCCAGAGGTGGATGAACGCAGTGCCCTTGTTTGGGTGTAGGGCCTGATCAGAGCCTGAAGGTACGGGGGTGCCGTTCCCCTCACAGCTCCGTAGGCAAGCACCATGGTCTTGTAGCGGATGCGAGCTTCAACTGGAAGCCAGTGGAGAGAGCGGAGGAGCGGGGTGACGTGAGAGAACTTGGGAAAGTTGAACACCAGACGGGCTGCGGCGTTCTGGATGAGTTGTAGGGGTTTAATGGCACAGGCAGGGAGCCCAGCCAACAGCGAGTTGCAGTAATCCAGACGGGAGATGACAAGTGCCTGGATTAGGACCTGCGCCGCTTCCTGCGTGAGGCAGGGTCGTACTCTGCGAATGTTGTAGAGCATGAACCTACAGGAACGGGTCACCGCCTTGATGTTAGTTGAGAACGACAGGGTGTTGTCCAGGATCACGCCAAGGTTCTTAGCACTCTGGGAGGAGGACACAATGGAGTTGTCAACCGTGATGGCGAGATCATGGAACGGGCAGTCCTTCCCCGGGAGGAAGAGCAGCTCCGTCTTGCCGAGGTTCAGCTTGAGGTGGTGATCCGTCATCCACACTGATATGTCTGCCAGACATGCAGAGATGCGATTCACCACCTGGTTATCAGAGGGGGGAAAGGAGAAGATTAATTGTGTGTCGTCTGCATAGCAATGATAGGAGAGACCATGCGAGGATATGACAGAGCCAAGTGACTTGGTGTATAGCGAGAATAGGAGAGGGCCTAGAACAGAGCCCTGGGGGACACCAGTGGTGAGAGCACGTGGTGCGGAGACAGATTCTCGCCACGCCACCTGGTAGGAGCGACCTGTCAGGTAGGACGCAATCCAAGCGTGGGCCGCGCCGGAGATGCCCAGCTCGGAGAGGGTGGAGAGGAGGATCTGATGGTTCACAGTATCAAAGGCAGCCGATAGGTCTAGAAGGATGAGCGCAGAGGAGAGAGAGTTAGCTTTAGCAGTGCGGAGCGCCTCCGTGACACAGAGAAGAGCAGTCTCAGTTGAATGACTAGTCTTGAAACCTGACTGATTTGGATCAAGAAGGTCATTCTGAGAGAGATAGCAGGAGAGCTGGCCAAGGACGGCACGTTCAAGAGTTTTGGAGAGAAAAGAAAGAAGGGATACTGGTCTGTAGTTGTTGACATCGGAGGGATCGAGTGTAGGTTTTTTCAGAAGGGGTGCAACTCTCGCTCTCTTGAAGACGGAAGGGACGTAGCCAGCGGTCAAGGATGAGTTGATGAGCGAGGTGAGGTAAGGGAGAAGGTCTCCGGAAATGGTCTGGAGAAGAGAGGAGGGGATAGGGTCAAGCGGGCAGGTTGTTGGGCGGCCGGCCGTCACAAGACGCGAGATTTCATCTGGAGAGAGAGGGGAGAAAGAGGTCAAAGCACAGGGTAGGGCAGTGTGAGCAGAACCAGCGGTGTCGTTTGACTTAGCAAACGAGGATCGGATGTCGTCGACCTTCTTTTCAAAATGGTTGACAAAGTCATCAGCAGAGAGGGAGGAGGGGGGAGGAGGGGGAGGAGGATTCAGGAGGGAGGAGAAGGTGGCAAAGAGCTTCCTAGGGTTAGAGGCAGATGCTTGGAATTTAGAGTGGTAGAAATTGGCTTTAGCAGCAGAGACAGAAGAGGAGAATGTAGAGAGGAGGGAGTGAAAGGATGCCAGGTCCGCAGGGAGGCGAGTTTTCCTCCATTTCCGCTCGGCTGCCCGGAGCCCTGTTCTGTGAGCTCGCAATGAGTCGTCGAGCCACGGAGCAGGAGGGGAGGACCGAGCCGGCCTGGAGGATAGGGGACATAGAGAGTCAAAGGATGCAGAAAGGGAGGAGAGGAGGGTTGAGGAGGCAGAATCAGGAGATAGGTTGGAGAAGGTTTGAGCAGAGGGAAGAGATGATAGGATGGAAGAGGAGAGAGTAGCGGGGGAGAGAGAGCGAAGGTTGGGACGGCGCGATACCATCCGAGTAGGGGCAGTGTGGGAAGTGTTGGATGAGAGCGAGAGGGAAAAGGATACAAGGTAGTGGTCGGAGACTTGGAGGGGAGTTGCAATGAGATTAGTGGAAGAACAGCATCTAGTAAAGATGAGGTCAAGCGTATTGCCTGCCTTGTGAGTAGGGGGGGAAGGTGAGAGGGTGAGGTCAAAAGAGGAGAGGAGTGGAAAGAAGGAGGCAGAGAGGAATGAGTCAAAGGTAGACGTGGGGAGGTTAAAGTCACCCAGAACTGTGAGAGGTGAGCCATCCTCAGGAAAGGAACTTATCAGGGCGTCAAGCTCATTGATGAACTCTCCAAGGGAACCTGGAGGGCGATAAATGATAAGGATGTTAAGCTTGAAAGGGCTGGTAACTGTGACAGCATGGAATTCAAAGGAGGCGATAGACAGATGGGTCAGGGGAGAAAGAGAGAATGTCCACTTGGGAGAGATGAGGATCCCAGTGCCACCACCCCGCTGACCAGAAGCTCTCGGGGTGTGCGAGAACACGTGGGCAGACGAGGAGAGAGCAGTAGGAGTAGCAGTGTTATCAGTGGTAATCCATGTTTCCGTCAGTGCCAAGAAGTCGAGGGACTGGAGGGAAGCATAGGCTGTTTACCCCTGTTCTATTGATTTCAGCATGATATGGATGCTCACGGAAAAATACAGGCTCTGAATTGAAAGAGTACTATTTATGAGATTTAACAAAAAGTGACTAACAAAAAGAGTTGTGTTACACTTACCACATTGGTGACCCACTTGAATCAAAATGCAACACTTCGAAATGTAGCGAGCTGTTTTCTACAAATTGTCCTCTAACCAGTGATGTACACATTATTCCCAGATTCCGTGTGGTTTTTGAGCTGTTAGTTTTAACAGGACGTGCAACCTCATCTCCCTCCTCTCGCACAAATGATTTTAGCGATGAGTTATGACAAATAAGTGTTGTGTTCCTTTGTTTAGCGACCCCTAAATTGAAATGCATCACTCCAAAATGTAGCAGACTGTCTTCTGCGGGTTGTCCTCTAACCAGTGAGGTAAAAGATATCTCCCATTTCCATGTGTTTTGTTTAGTTGTTAGTTTCAACAGCACGTACAACCTGATTACCCCCCTAATCGATATCAGTGATTTAGTGATATTATTTATTATATTTATTTATTTATCAGATCCTCCTCTCCACCCTCTCCGAGCTGGGCATCTCCGGCGCGGCCCACGCTTGGATTGCGTCCTACCTGACAGGTCGCTCCTACCAGGTGGCGTGGCGAGAATCTGTCTCCGCACCACGTGCTCTCACCACTGGTGTCCCCCAGGGCTCTGTTCTAGGCCCTCTCCTATTCTCGCTATACACCAAGTCACTTGGCTCTGTCATATCCTCACATGGTCTCTCCTATCATTGCTATGCAGACGACACACAATTAATCTTCTCCTTTCCCCCCTCTGATAACCAGGTGGTGAATCGCATCTCTGCATGTCTGGCAGACATATCAGTGTGGATGACGGATCACCACCTCAAGCTGAACCTCGGCAAGACGGAGCTGCTCTTCCTCCCGGGGAAGGACTGCCCGTTCCATGATCTCGCCATCACGGTTGACAACTCCATTGTGTCCTCCTCCCAGAGTGCTAAGAACCTTGGCGTGATCCTGGACAACACCCTGTCGTTCTCAACTAACATCAAGGCGGTGACCCGTTCCTGTAGGTTCATGCTCTACAACATTCGCAGAGTACGACCCTGCCTCACGCAGGAAGCGGCGCAGGTCCTAATCCAGGCACTTGTCATCTCCCGTCTGGATTACTGCAACTCGCTGTTGGCTGGGCTCCCTGCCTGTGCCATTAAACCCCTACAACTCATCCAGAACGCCGCAGCCCGTCTGGTGTTCAACTTTCCCAAGTTCTCTCACGTCACCCCGCTCCTCCGCTCTCTCCACTGGCTTCCAGTTGAAGCTCGCATCCGCTACAAGACCATGGTGCTTGCCTACGGAGCTGTGAGGGGAACGGCACCTCCGTACCTTCAGGCTCTGATCAGGCCCTACACCCAAACAAGGGCACTGCGTTCATCCACCTCTGGCCTGCTCGCCTCCCTACCTCTGAGGAAGTACAGTTCCCGCTCAGCCCAGTCAAAACTGTTCGCTGCTCTGGCACCCCAATGGTGGAACAAACTCCCTCACGACGCCAGGTCAGCGGAGTCAATCACCACCTTCCGGAGACACCTGAAACCCCACCTCTTTAAGGAATACCTAGGATAGGATAAAGTAATCCTTCTAACCCCCCCCCCCCTTAAAAGAGTTAGATGCACTATTGTAAAGTGGTTGTTCCACTGGATATCATAAGGTGAATGCACCAATTTGTAAGTCGCTCTGGATAAGAGCGTCTGCTAAATGACTTAAATGTAAATGTATTGCTGCTTGTGAAAACAACAGCATTTCTGGTGCTCGTGCAGTTTATAAGGTGCTTGTTTTAAAAAATACAAGTAATGTGATTATTGTGGCAGATGTTTGTGTATACTGCCAATTTTATGTTTATGTTTTAATATATCACAAACTGTTTCTGCATATTGGTTATTGATTAAACTGTGTACAAACTGTGTTTTAACATTGGGCTATCCCACCTAGCAAAATGTAATTGAAAATACTTTGAAAATAAGACTATGCAACCAAATATTTAATATTTACATTTCATGTAACATTTAGTAATCATATTGTAACCAACTGACTATTTTTGGGTACAATTATATTGACATTGTTGCCCTGCTTTTAGAATATCAGGATTCATTCTCAGATGTGCCAACCCAAATGTACTAGAGCATGTGGTAACGACAACTTGGTAGCTGATTGTTTCAAGGATGGGCAGTCAAAATATTTGTGTTGTGCGTTTAACCAGTGTGTTACCATGGATCACAATTTATTTTAACACGTTTTTCCGTTTGGAGATGAGTTTTATCTCTTATTCTTGTCTGTATTTTTTTTTAAACTGCACTGTCGGTTGGGCTCGTAAGTAAGCATTTCACTGTTAGGTCTACACATGTATTCAGCGAATGTGACTAATACAATTTGATTTGAGTTTTGTTTGCGCTCGTTCCAAGTGGACGAGAGTTCTAGAAGCTAGTGAGTTTTAGGATTCTATAGAAAGAAAAAGGAGAAAAAAATTATACCCTTGTATATTATTATTTAGAAATACATGTTTTTTTTCTTGTTTTAATTGTTGACAGCCAGTAGACACCATGTTTATATTGTAGAAGGTGAAGCATTGTAGTTGATTATGTGAAATCGAAGTTGTTTTCTAGTCAGTTGTTCAACTGAAATGTGTCTTTGGCACATCGATTGGTGTCACCCCGTTAGTCAGTATGTGTAACACCTGTGCTGGCTTGTCCATCTCGTTAGTGGGAAGGTGTTTCACCTGAGCTGGTCCAGGTTCTATTTAAGAGTGTCTGGCCCAGTGCTCCAGTTGTCTTGATAGATGTGGAGAGTCAACACCTTGAGTTGCTCCACTTTTTTGGTGTGCTTCCTGTCTTTAAGTTTGTTGTGGGTTCTTCTTTAGTTTCCTCTTCTTGGGCAGATTTAGTGTGTCTCATGGTGGGTGTCTTTTATGTCCCAGTTGTTGTTACTAGTCAACTTTCAGTGCCCCTCCTAAAAAAACTGCTTTTATTTTGGGTTAGATATTGCGTCCAATTAATATTTGAATCAATGGAATTTCCTTAGAATGCTCATTAGTCTTTCTGTTTTTTATCCTCTTATGTTTGTTGTGTACTAAATATACTAATAAATATTCTGTTTATTTTCATAGTTTTTTAATGTGAAGCCATTGTGTTGCATCCATGTCTAAAATGTGCTGTATAAATAAAGCTTCATTTGATTTCAACATATTGTAAAACAAATTAACCCAATGACCGACCAATCAACAGACTCTTGGTCCATCTTAGTATGAAAAACAGATCAATCCCACTTTTCCAGCCTGCTGAAGGAGTGGTAAACACCACCCCCGGCTCTACCAGGGGCTTGAGGTGGTCTCCCACAGCTCTGCTTATGTCATGTTCTGTGGCCTTGCCGTTCCATTTCTTGACTGCCCCTGCAACACAGAAAGAAACACATTTAATCATATTATATAAAACACTCAAAGTAATGGATATGGAGCATCTACATCTAATATCAAAGAACAAATGAATGTGCCTGAGGGGAAATTAACTTTCATACAGCCAAAAGGGGGAGAAATTACACCAATATCAGTGGACAATTTGCACTAATGTAAATAAACATGGATGATGGAACATATTACCTTTTGCTGACGTGATGAACCGCTAAGGGGACATACATATTTACCATCTAAACTATGTGTGACCTCTCACCTCTCTGGCTGTAGAAATGTTCTTCCTAACCAGTCCCTCAACAGCTCTCTGACTGAGCTCCACCCTCACTGGGTCTTCAGAGGAGAGGAAGGCTGAAGAGGGATGGAAGAATGAATGGATCAGTCAGTCAATAAAGTGTAGAGCTGCTGTCTATGCTGTCTGACAAAATCACTATTTTAGTAGTTCATTAAAGTAAATAAGGCTTTATGATTGCTGAATACCAACTATCAATCACTTAGATCATGTATTTCCAGGTAGAGATACATCATTGGGACGTCCCTAGCCCGTTGAAGTTGACATTTAAAAAGGTTAAGGTTAGGGGTTAAGGTTAGGGTTGTCCCAAGGATCCCAGATAGCATTGACCATTGTGCATTCTTCTGTCTGTTTTACATAGCAGGTCATGGGTTCTGACTTCTGAACTTGAAAATATAAAATATCCTTATTCATGTCACTGTTAGAGAGAGGGAATGTAGAACGTTTACATTCTGTGAAAATGTCTGTCAGCCACAGTCTGGTACAAGTCAACAGGACAGCCGTGAGGTGGGGAGGAGAAGGGCCACAGTCTGGAACAAGTCAACAGGACAGCCGTGAGGTGAAGAGGGGAAGGGCCACAGTCTGGAACAAGTCAACAGGACAGCCGTGAGCTGGGGAGGAGAAGGGCCACAGTCTGGTACAAGTCAACAGGACAGCCGTGAGGTGGGGAGGAGAAGGGCCACAGTCTGGAACAAGTCAACAGGACAGCCGTGAGGTGAAGAGGGGAAGGGCCACAGTCTGGAACAAGTCAACAGGCCAGCCGTGAGGTGGGGAGGAGAAGGGCCACAGTCTGGTACAAGTCAACAGGATAGCCGTGAGGTGGAGAGGAGAAGGGCCACAGTCTGGAACAAGTCAACAGGACAGCCGTGAGGTGGGGAGGAGGGAGGAATTTAGGCCGAGGTCAGATGAAGTGAGGAAGAAGTCATGTGACTAAAGTTCTGCCTAGTAACAGAGGTGTAAGGAGGAGACTCAGCATAAAGGGTTAAATACCAGTAAGGAGGAGACTCGGCATAAAGGGTTAAATACCAGGAAGGAGGACTCTCAGCATAAAGGGTTAAATACCACTAAGGAGGAGACTCAGCATAAAGGGTTAAATACCAGTAAGGAGAAGACTCAGCATAAAGGGTTAAATACCAGTAAGGAGGAGACTCACATAAAGGGTTAAATACCAGTTAGGAGGAGACTCAGCATAAAGGGTTAAATACCAGTTAGGAGGAGACTCAGCATAAAGGGTTAAATACCAGTAAGGAGGAGACTCGGCATAAAGGGTTAAATACCAGTTAGGAGGAAACTCAGCATAAAGGGTTAAATACCAGTAAGGAGGAGACTCATTATAAAGGGTTAAATACCAGCGCTTGTGTGAATATGTCTTGGTCTTATGCAGCTGTGACTCAGTGGGTGAATAAACTTGGTTTGAGCTTTACTTATCGTCTGAGTTTTTACTCTTTATTTATAACTTAACAGGTGTAAAAGAATCACAATCAAGACAAGTAAGTGCGCAGTGGATTATGGTCATTGAAGTTAATTAAAAGTTTTATGCGCTAAACTAAGTAGAATATTGGCCTGTTGGAAAGTACAACTCCCTACTAGTCTGGATCTGATTTATCTCTAGAGAAACTACAACTCCCTACTACATCAAACAGTTCAGGCTGGGTCTGATTTATCTCTAGAGAAACTACAACTCCCTACTACATCACACAGTTCAGGCTGGGTCTGATTTATCTCTAGAGAAACTACAACTCCCTACTACATCACACAGTTCAGGCTGGGTCTGATTTATCTCTAGAGAAACTACAAATCCCTACTACATCACACAGTTCAGGCTGGATCTGATTTATCTCTAGAGAAACTACAACTCCCTACTACATCACACAGTTCAGGCTGAGTCTGATTTATCTCTGTGCAATGTTGTGAGGGAAAATCTATGTTAACCTCTTTAAGTTGATATGACTTCTAATGTGTTGAAGGATCTTTAAGGTTGAGAAGTTTATGTGTTTGTGTGGGTCTGTAACCACACACCCTCTCAGCAGACAGGCCAAAGGCGCTCGGCCCAATTCAGGGAACCGTTGATCTACTTCAGAGGAACTGTGTGGAGAGTGATTTCCTGTTGTTTTGACACCTCACTGGAAGACTAGAATAACTAACTGTTGCTACAGAACGAGACGACCAATTCACCGTTAGTCTGTGTCTCATTCTCCACACACGGACACATACCAAGATCACGTGTTTTCTATATGCACAAGATAGTTTGACTATATAAGGCTCCTGAACTCCTTGTGTCATCGAGCTCTCGGCCTTCCACCTCAGAGTGAAGGGCTGACCAGCTACATTATTGCAATTCTTATAAAATAAAGGTTTATTGTTTGAAGAAATGACAAAGTCTCTCCTTATTGGTTAGAATTTCCACCACAACGTGCAGTAACAATGATAGACCAGACTCATAGTACAGAATGAATGGCTGACTGCCCAGTTCAACGTCTGTTCACGTCTCACCTCATACTGTATTGGAGCAGCAGCAGCTGACTGCCCAGTTCAACGTCAGTTCACCGTCTCACCTCATACTGTATTGGAGCAGCAGCAGCTAACTTGATCGTTGATGCTAATCAGTATGTTTTGAATCTGAGAGTAAATAGAGCAGACTACACTCTAAAAATGAAGGGTTCAACTGGAGTTGTTCTCAGATCCCGTAAGAACCGTAGGGTGCTTGGTCAATGAAAAACAGCCCCAAAAGGTTCTTCAAAGAACTTGTTAGAAGGTGGGTTCATCGAGGAACCTCCGTTGTTGCTGGACTTCTTCCGGGAACTTCGCAATTACAACTGAAAACGATGGTGACATGTTTGGATGCGACAACAAGTTAAAAAGGTTAAGTTGGGTTGAAGTTTGGCTCTGAATATGTCTCTAAATAATTTATTATAATAATATAACATACTAATAATGAATAACGAAGACAATGATGGTTTTCTGTGAATATCTTCCACAACGTTACAATAGTAAATTACCGTAAATATTAGAAAGCCGGGTTTGACCGTTGGCGTTGTATGAGCTACAGTACAGTACCGTTATCTAGCTAGATAACGTTATGTCCTAACTAGGCACAACTAGGTTTGGATTATTTTCCTCAACTATATTCTTTCCCATATATTGTATATCGTTTCCATAAAGCCGACACGGCTTTACACTCATTAACGTACGTTTCCTATCTAGAGCAGTTGTCACTTTTGTGAGAATGAACTAGCTAACTTTAGTTTCGTTAACTAACTAACTAACTAAGGACGGTGACCTGTCCAGACGAGATGTTACAACGAACTGAATCGTCAATGGAGGTCTTCCTCTTTAAATTGCCTGCTACAGCATGCAATACTATTAACTCACAAGGGGGCTTAACGTTACATGTACAATACTATCCCATTTTGGAAACGTTACATGTACAATACTATCCCATTTTGGAAACGTTACATGTACAATACTATCCCATTTTGGAAACGTTACATGGACAATACTATCCCATTTTGGAAACGTTACATGGACAATACTATCCCATTTTGGAAACGTTACATGGACAATACTATCCCATTTTGGAAACGTTACATGGACAATACTATCCCATTTTGGAAACGTTACAGGTACAATACTATCCCATTTTGGAAACGTTACATGTACAATACTATCCCATTTTGGAAACGTTACATGTACAATACTATCCCATTTTGGAAACGTTACATGTACAATACTATCCCATTTTGGAAACGTTACATGGACAATACTATCCCATTTTGGAAACGTTACATGGACAATACTATCCCATTTTGGAAACGTTACAGGTACAATACTATCCCATTTTGGAAACGTTACATGTACAATACTATCCCATTTTGGAAACGTTGCATGTACGCCCCCTTGTGGAGGGATATTAATATCTTAGATGGTAGCTGTAGATGGGATTCAAATGCATAATGGTCATAATACAGTGTCTAGACTACCTCTTTTGTATAAATGCCCTTCAGAATCGAAACACAGTATTGCCACGCAGCAAAATGTTGCGTAAAATCTTTCAAGTCAGCCTGAGAAAATATTGAACAATTTGTGTACAAAGATATCTTGAAATGTGATATTAGGCCTGTATGGCAGTACTGTTACTGTATGTTAGTACTGTATTGGCTAGTTCTTTCTCCAATATGTTCTTCTATTTTGCATTCAATTGTATGTCGATGCCATTTATTTTTCAATATTTATTTAATATATATATATATTTAAATGCTTGTAAGACTATTCTTTGACACATTTTCTCTTCTGTTCAAATTCGTATAGGACAGAACATGGACACAATGCAATTGGGATCAAGAAGAAGGTACAGATATGTTGTAGGACAGCTGCATTTGAAGTGTACATTTAACCTACATAGCAGTCAATAAAAACTGACATCTATTAGCATACAAATGTGTGCAAATGATCTTTTCAGATCTTGTCAGAAATGAATCAAGTCCATGGAATGGATATAGACAAAAAGATAATTCAAGGACTAGCAGAGGTAGAGAGGCGAGGCAGGGGTGAGGACATCATCCTGCTATTTTGACAGTCCCTGAAGGACAATACAGAAGAGGTATTTGCTCTTATTCCTTCCCTTTCTCTAATGTATTTTGTAATAAAATTAGCAAGTGTAGTAAGATCATTGCTTTACTTTACTAGGACTCGAGAGCACAGCAGTGATTCTGCTCTTGCCCAACCTCTTCAATGAGAACCCGAGTGCCCTTTATCTCCGTGACAAGGTATGCCTATGCACCAATCATCTGTTTCTTCATAAACATAGGTGTGCATGCTTATATAAAACTACAGCTGAACATTTGTTATGTTCTTTGTTTATTGTATGTGTATTAATCTTTTCTTACTTTTGTTGACACAGATTTCACCGCTCTTCACTCCTTTACTGCACATCAGTGGAAATCCATTTCCCCATGAGAGTGAAATCACGCTGGGCTTTGATGGGGAGAACATCCACGCCCTCGAGGACGTCCCCATGGGACTTGGGTCTCTGCTCGGGCTGTATTTTTTATTTTACCTTAAATTTCCCCAAAATGTTAAGAACATACAGTGGGGCAAAAAATTATTTAGTCAGCCACCAATTGTGCAAGTTCTCCCACTTAAAAAGATGAGAGAGGCCTTTTCATCAAAGGTACACTTCAACTATGACAGACAAAATGAGAAAAAAAAATCCAGAAAATCACATTGTAGGATTTTTAATTTATTTATTTGCAAATTATGGTGGAAAACAAGTATTTGGTCACCTACAAACAAGCAAGATTTCTGACTCTCACAGACCTGTAACTTCTTCTTCAAGAGGCTCCTCTGTCCTCCACTCGTTACCTGTATTAATGGCACCTGTTTGAACTTGTTATCAGTATAAAAGACACCTGTCCACAACCTCAAACAGTCACACTCCAATCTCCACTATGGCCAAGACCAAAGAGCTGTCAAAGGACACCAGAAACAAAATTGTAGACCTGCACCAGGCTGGGAAGACTGAATCTGCAATAGGTAAGCAGCTTGGTTTGAAGAAATCAACTGTGGGAGCAATTGTGGGAGCGTGTGGTTTTTGAGCTGTTAGTTTTAACAGGACGTGCAACCTCATCTCCCTCCTCTCGCACAAATGATTTTAGCGATGAGTTATGACAAATAAGTGTTTGTCACGGCTTTACACTCATTAACCCACTGTTCTTAGGCTGTCATTGAAAATAAGAATTTGTTCTTAACTGACTTGCCTAGTAAAATAAAATACATTTAAAAAAGCTTATGTTCATGACTGGTTCCCTCTAGTTAGGTTATATTGATAACTGGCTCCCTCTAGTCATGTGTGTGTCTTATTTATTTAATCAAACAGTGTGCTTAAAGCATCAGACAAGTTCAGTACATATAGATTTTTAAAAAACACATGGGGCGATTGGTAGAAAGAGCAGATGACTCTTGGTTGACCAAGATGTATTTTAGTTGGGTACAGCACTGGAACATGATTCTGGGGCTCCCAGGTGGCGCAGCTGACACTGCATCTCAGTGCTTGAGGTGTCACTACAGACACCCTGGTTCAAATCCAGGCTGTATCACAAACGGCCGTGATTGGGAGTCCCATAGGGCGGCGCACAATTGGCCCAGCGTCGTCAAGGGTAGGCAGTCATTGTAAATAAGAATTTGTTCTTAACTGACTTGCCTAGTTAAATAAAGGTTACATTTAAATAAATAAAACAGAGTGTTTCATGACAAACCATTTTTTACAAATCTGTTAAGGCACCAACTTTGAGAAGGGTTTAAAACAAAGGTTTCAAACCAATTCATGAATGTAATTGAATGTAGGTATGTCTTGCCTTTAATGTAAGGGCATGAAAAAAAATTGGCTGAATATTATACAATGACTTATCAACAGCTCTAATAATTTGCCTCCACAGGAAATCTTCACTGGCAATTCTAGAATATACTATATATCCTAGAAACCTGGTTAAACTATCATTATGACATCATGGATGAATTCTAGAATATACTATATAGCCTAGAAACCTGGCTAAACTATCATTATGACATCATGGATGAATTCTAGAATGGTGGGTTAACTGCCTCGTTCAGTGTCAGAATGACAGATTTTCACATTGTCAGCTCGGGGGATCCAATCTTGCAACCTTACAGTTAACTAGTCCAACGCTATAACCACCTGCCTCTCATTGCACTCCACGAGGAGACTGCCTGTTACGCGAATGCTGTAAGAAGCCAAGGTAAGTTGCTAGCTAGCATTAAACTTATCTTATAAAAAACAATCAATCAATCATAATCACTAGTTAACTACACATGGTTGATGATATTACTAGTTTATCTAGCGTGTCCTGCGTTGCATATAATCTGACTGAGCATACAAGTATCTGACTGAGCGGTGGTATGCAGCAGCAGGCTCGTAAGCATTCATTCAAATAGCACTTTCGTGCGTTTTGCCAGCAGCTCTTCGTTGTGTGTCAAGCATTGCGCTGTTTATGACTTCAAGCCTATCAACTCCCGAGATGAGGCTGGTGTAACCGATGTGAAATGGCTAGCTAGTTAGCGGGGTGCGCGCTAATAGCGTTTCAAACGTCACTCGCTCTGAGACTTGTAGTGGTTGTTCCCCTTGCTCTGCATGGGTAACGCTGCTTTGAGGGTGGCTGTTGTCATTGTGTTCCTGGTTCGAGCCCAGGGAGGAGCGAGGAGAGGGACGGAAGCTATACTGTTACACTGCCAATACTAAAGTGCCTATAAGAACATCCAATAGTCAAAGGTTAATGAAATACAAATGGTATAGAGGGAAATAGTCCTATAATTCCTATAATAACTACAACCTAAAACGTTTTACCTGGGAATAGTGAAGACTCATGTTAACAGCGCCCTCTGTCCTCAACAGGTTTTCACTTTGGGCGAAAATCGTGCCCAATTTAAACGGCCTCGTACTCAATTCTTGCTCGTACAATATGCATATTATTATTACTATTGGATAGAAAACACTCTCTAGTTTCTAAAACCGTTTGAATTTTGTCTGTGAGTAAAACAGAACTCATTTGGCAGCACACTTTCTGACCAGGAAGTGGAAAGTCTGAAATCGATGCTCTGTTCAATGGCCTGCCTATAAATGGGCATGATACGTATGAGTATACTTGCACGTCATACACCTTCCCCTAGATGTCAAGAGGAAGTGAGAGAAGAAATGAAGTGTTTATCTTGGTCTGAGGTGGAATAAATCCTCTTGGCACGACGAGTCATCCATTTTCTGTTTTCTGGAAAGCGCGAAGATGGACCTGGAATTGCCTTCTGAAAAGCTGTCGTTATAGGCGACTACTATCTCCGGCTTTGATTTTATTTGATACATGTCACAATATCATCGTAAAGTATGTTTTTTCAATATAGTTTTATTAGATTATTGAAAATTTTTCGGGACGTTAGGCGTGTTGTGTTTGTTGACGTTGGAGAGCTTCGCGCCACTTGGCCAGTGTACTTGCTAATTCAAGAGGGAAAAACGATGTTCTAAATCCAAACAACGACTGTTCTGGACAAAGGACCCCTTGTACAACATTCTGATGGAAGATCACCAAAAGTAGGACCCATTTTGTGATGCTATTTCATATATCTGTCGAACTGTGTACTAGTAGTTTTGCGGCCAGGTTTTGGCCACTCTCTCGCTATAACATAAGCCTTATGTCGTAATGACGATATTTTTAGAATTCTAACACTGCGATTGCATTAAGAACTAGTGTATCTATCATTTCCTATACAACATGTATTTTTTTGTAATGTTTATGATAGCTATTTGGTCAGAATAGGTGAGAGTCTAATAGAAATATCCGCACATTCTGGGAAAAAGATGCTACGTTAGCATAATGGATAACCACTGATTTCAGCTCTAAATATGCACATTTTCGAACAAAACATAAGTGTATGTATAACCTGATGTTATAGGACTGTCATCTGAGGAAGGTTTATGAAGGTTAGTGAAAATTAATATCTTTTGCTGGTTTATTCGCTAACGCTAACGTGCCTATTGCTATCGCTAACGTTATGTAATGTTTTTTCATTATTTAAAACAAATTGAACATGTTTCATTATTTATTTGAGGCTAAATTGATTTTATTGATGTATTATATTAAGTTTAAATATAAGTTCATTCAGTATTGTTGTAATTGTCATTATTACAAATAAATAAAACAATTTTTATTTTATTTTTTAATTGGCCGATTAATCGGTATCGCCTTTCTTGATCCTCCAATAATCGTTATCGGCGTTGAAAAATCATAATCAGTCGACCTCTAATTATGATATCATGGATGAATTCTAGAATATACTATATATCGGAGAAACCTGGTTAAACTATCATTATGACATCATGCATGGCCAGTCCTTGTATTCATAGTGTAGTGAATTCATTGGGTAGCCCTGAGCTGAACTCAAACCTGTGTCCAGCGACTGTCAAGCCAACACCTTATAACTGTTACGCCAAGATGTCTGAACTTCTTGACGAGGTCGCTAGGTGTTGGGTTAAGGTTTCTACAATAGCTTTCCCTATGATTTTGAGAGTGGTTACACTTCTCCTTCCCCCATCCCTCAGCTGTTTAGCAAACCAAGTCTCAACCAAATTTATTGTCAGTGTTGCTTCCTAAGTGGACAGTTTGATTTCACAGAAGTGTGATTGACTTGGAGTTACATTGTGTTGTTTAAGTGTTCCCTTTATTTTTTTGAGCAGTGTATATTCTCTGATCATGTACTCTACCTTGGCAAATAAAGGTGCAGTTTAGGTATGAATGTCTTTCAGATTATTTTGCTGAGTGGTTTTCGAAAAGGGCGAGAGCTGGAAATATTTTACAAATACTTTGAGCAACTATTGTCATTCGTAATGGATTCTAATAAGACTTTGTTTACTTGCTGTTTGAGGCGAAGAAAAAATTTGTTGGAGAAGCTGAATCCTTTTTTTTGAGAAGCTCCACAACTCATTAGTGGTGCAGCATTAAGACAATCAGAAATATTATCAGACATCCCCCCAAATGGGCACATTTTATAGGCCTACATTTGTGTGCAGGCCAGGTAGACTAATCCTACTTCTATATGCATAATCAGGTGTGCGTCCTTACTCAACATTGACAGGAGTGAATTGACAAAACTGACGCATCTTGTAGGGTCAGGTCTGGGTGGTCTGCCATGGGCCGTTTCATTTAGTATCCGTTCGGGTCGGCATGGGGAATGAATCTATTTCTCCATAGTATGTTGTACCGAAGTTGACCGACTGAAAGGAAGTGTAACTTTGACCATAATTACTGTTTCCTAGAGGAGGGAAACGAGCTACAACACCTGATTGGCCCCGCCCCTTCCTGGGTCGGTGAAGAGAGGTATTAAATTGAAGGAATAAATCCGAGCCTCACACTCATCACCTGTGGAAGGTGGGGCTTCCAGCGAGGCGTGGATGTAATAGTATGTTGTACCTAGTTTCCCTCCTTCAGGGAACAGTAGTTGTAGTCATAACGTTAAGCTTGTCATATGATGAACTTCAACTTAAATACTGGATCTTGCTGTGGGACAGTTTTTTGTATTCAGATCTCTGAAATGCTCTCTAACGACGTCACATTTAGTGTCTCCTTATGTTACGCTGGGAAAACAGTTTTCATGGGCACAGAAATCCTAAATCATTTCAGAGTTTATTGTTAGGTGAAGTTATGGGTCCTACAGTAGGTCTATGTTGTTGTTAGGTGAAGTTATGGGTCCTACAGTAGTTCTGTTATTGTTGGGTGAAGTTATGGGTACTGCAGTAGGTCTATGGTGTTGTTAGGTGAAGTTATGGGTCCCACAGTGGGTCTATGTTATTGTTAGGTGAAGTTATGGGTCCTACAGTAGGTCTATGTTATTGTTTGGTGAAGTTATTGGACAATTTGTTAAACCCTCATTGTCAGGCTGATGTTAAAGAGCATTTTACTGGTTGAAGTGTTTTTTAAGTGTAAAGCAGTTGATTTGCGACAAAAACACAAACATATTAAGCAGGACATTCAAGCGAGCCGTACAATTATAATCCAATGTGATGTGAAATGCACTCATAAGCAACCTGAAAAGGGAGGCTATTTTTGCAGTCAGCCAATGAGAACCCCCTGAGTTTTCCCCCACAGTGGTGAATTAGTAAATAGCGACACAGAACTTAATGTGAGTTTCCTTGTGTAGCACTCCCGATCTTGAGCTGATAGTGCGCTGTAATATTCAGAATACATTGTGAAAACTAAAATCTTCGCTCACCATTTTTGGCCCATGCAGATATACTACATCCATAACTAGCGGTTTCCTCATTAGCAGGAAGGAGTTTCTACAACCAATTGTTTGTGCATCACCATCGTGCGCCAATTTTAGCAAACACAGAAAGGGCCTATATTGGAGACCAAAAGTTGTCTGGCGCACTGCTTAGGATTTCAACAACTTGAATAACTTATTTCTAGCCTACAATCATCGATGTTACTACTTATGTGAAAAGAAGACAAAATGACTTGTTGCTAACTTGACTGTCTTAATTGTCAAATTTAACAGACGTCAATTGTTGTACAACTTCATGGGTACACTCTGGGTATCACCTTTTACCTCAAATAAACAGTGGATTTCTGCTGTTGTGGGCCTTTAACCATCTGTCTGGCTTTGTCGTTCACACAGGAGAGAGATTGGACAATAGTGGATCCTCTGGGGAGCCTAAACAACATCATGACGCTGACGAGGCAAAGACACATCAGATCTCCTCAAGAAACACCAGCGGAGACGCACAAGGAAGAAATCTATCTGCTGCTCTGACTGTGGGAAAAGATTGAACTCTTCATCAGAACTTAAAATACATCAAAGAATTCACACAGGAGAGAAATCTTACGGCTGTGATCAATGTGGGAAGAGTTTTACTCAACGATGCAACCTGATAGTACACCAGCTGAGACACACAGGAGAGAAACCTTGTGGCTGTGATCAATGTGGGAGGAGTTTTACTCATCTAAGCAGCCTGATAGTACACCAGCGGGGACACACAGGAGAGAAACGTTTTAGCTGTGATCAATGTGGGAAGCATTTTACTCAGTCAAGCCACTTGATATCACACCAGAGAACACACACAGGAGAGAAACCTCATAGCTGTGCTCAATGTGAGAAGAGTTTTACTACATCTAGCCAGCTGACTACTCACCAGAGAACACACACAGGAAATAATCCTTATAGCTGTAATCAATGTGGTAAAAGTTTTACTCAGTCAATCCACTTGATATCACACCAGAGAACACACACAGGAGAGAAGCCTTATAGCTGTGATCAATGTGGGAAGAGTTTTACTACATCTAGCCAGCTGACTTCACACCAGAGAACACACACAGGAGAGAAACCTTGTAGCTGTGATCAATGTGACAAGAAATACTATGATAAAAGATATCTGATTAACCTTTCAGTGATACCCATCCCGGATCCGGAAGCATCCTCATCAAAAAAGCTGACTAGCCTAGCCTAACGCGACAGGGATATCATATAATATAATTTCATGAAATCACAAGTCCAATACAGCAAATGAAAGATAAACATCTTGTGAATCCAGCCATCATTTCCGATTTTTAAAATGTTTTACAGCGAAAACACAATATGTATTTATATTAGCTAACCACAATAGCCAAACACACAACGGCATGTTTTCACCATGTTTCCACCGCATAGGTAGCTTTCACAAAACCCAGAAATAGAGATAGAATTAATCACTAACCTTGAACAACTTCATCAGATGACAGTCTTATAACATCATGTTATACAATACATTTATGTTTTGTTCGAAAATGTGCATATTTGAGGTATAAATCGTAGTTTTACATTGCAGCCACCATCACAAATAGCACCAAAGCAGCCAGAATAATTACAGAGAGCAACGTGAAATACAGAAATACTCATCATAAAACATTTATGAAAAATACATGGTGTACAGCAAATGAAAGACAAACATCTTGTGAATCCAGCCAATATTTCCGATTTTTTAAGTGTTTTACAGCGAAAACACAATATATATTTCTATTAGATTACCACAATAGCCAAACACACAAAGCTATTTATTCACCGCCAACATAGCTTTCACAAAAAAACAGCAATAGAGATAAAATTAATCACTAACCTTTGGACAACTTCATCAGATGACAGTCTTATAACATCATGTTATACAATACATTTATGTTTTGTTCGAAAATGTGCATATTTAGAGCTGCAAATCATGGTTATACATTGTGAATATGTAGCAACAATTCACCAAAATCTCCGGAGATATTTTGGACAGTCACCTAATCTAATCAAAGAACTCATCATAAACTTTACATAAAAATACTTGTTGTATGGCAAATGAAAGATACACTGGTTCTTAATGCAACCGCTGTGTTAGATTTTTTTAAATAACTTTACTACAACATACAGCATGCATTATTGTGAGACAGCGCTCACCTATTCTCCGCCGTGTTGGAGCCAACATATTACACAAAAATACGAAATAACATCATAAATATTCTCTTACTTTTGCTGATCTTCCATCAGAATGTTGTGCAAGGAGTCCTAGGTCCAGAATAAATCGTTGTTTGGTTTTAGAATGTCCATTTCTTCTGTCGAATTAGCAACTTTGGCTAGCATTGTGGAGCGCACGTGTCTATCATCTCTTGGCGCAAAGAAAGAAAAATTCAAAAATTCCCAATAAACGTCGAATAAACTGGTCAAACTCGGTTGAAAAATCCTATTTTATTATGTTTTTCTCATATATATTCAATAAAATCAGAGCCGGAGCATTTCGCCGTGTATACCAAACGCTTTTCAGAAGACAATGTGGAGTTCCCCCGCGCGCCGTCGAAAACTGACAAAAGACCGGACCTGCCACTCCAAAAGCTCTTATTCGGCCTCACATCAAGCTGGACACCACATTCAACCTTCTACTGCCTGTTGACATCTAGTGGAAGGCGTATGAAGTGCATACAGATCCATAAATAAAAGCCACTTGAATAGGCAGGCCCTGACACAGAGCCTCATTTTCAGATTTTTCACTTCCTGTATGGAAGTTTGCTGCCAAATGAGTTCTGTTTTACTCACAGATATAATTCAAACAGTTTTAGAAACTTCAGAGTGTTTTCTACCCAATAGTAATAATAATATGCATATTGTATGATCTAGAACAGAGTACGAGGCCGTTTAATTTGGGCACGATTTCTTCCAAAGTGAAAACAGCGCTCCCTATTCACAAGAAGTTAAACATCAGAAAATACATGCATGAAGGAGTTTTTTCATTATATCAAACATTGTAGAAGGACTATTTGGTTGCTGATTGTCTCAAGGGTGGGCAGTCAAAAGGTTTTGTGTTTTGCTTTTAGCCAGTGCATCACAATTTATTTTGACTGCAAGTTTTTCCGTATTGGAGATGAGTTTTTCAAAATTAGTTTTAGGATTCTATAGAAAGAAAAAGGTGAGAAATAATACGATTGTATATTATTATTTAGAAATAAATGTTTTTTCTTGTTTTTAATTGTTGACAGCCAGTAGACACCATGTTTATATTGTAGAAGGTGAAGCATTGTAGTTGATTATAATGTGAAATGGAAGTTGTTTTCTGTTGGTGGTAAGCAAACTTTTTCAACAATAATATAGGATATATTTGTTGTTGTCTTAAAGGGGGGAGGTGTTACAGGCTTTGGTTTTTATAGCTAGGTCCTAGTTGTTGTTACTAGTCAACTTTCAGTGAACACTCAGAGCAAAACTGCAAGAATATGTTATAATACTTTTATTGCATCAAATGGTTGTTTTATGCAACAGAATAGAGGGTTCTTAGAACTATTGTGTCTGTGTGTTCTACTGAGGATGGGCCTCTGGGAGAAAACACTGACAGGAGATTTCCAATGTCTTTTGGGTGATAAAACCTAAAGAGACCACATTCCAGAGCATGAGTTAATGTTTCTGTTCTATATGGTACCAGGGAAAGATGACCCCAGGGCCAGACCCTGGTCTCTACACAAAGACTACTGTTTTTACAGCAGATACTGTCTGCTATGAATTATAAGTATCTTTCATACAAATCTTAACCTTGTGACCCGTTCTATACATCTGTTGTTCGTCATGTAGGTTGAAAAGGGTGTTTCTTGGCTGTAAAAGACCTTTGTACTTTTGTCTCAGGGCTCTCAACAAATCATCTGGGGGTGATTTGTCGACCAGCCATCATTATCGTAGAGCACTCAATTGATTAACTTTATATTTGTGTGTTGTATTGACCTGCTCCCTTATTAATAAGTGAATAAAGATTTAGTTTCAGAATAACTCTGACTCGCGTGATAAGTTTGTCTCAATTGATATTAAAGAAATTAACCACATTTGGCGATGGGGATGTTATTCTTCACTTGGTGATCGCTCCTGAAGACCTGGGTAAATCGTGCACCAGGGATCCCTCAAACTTGGGATCTCAGGGAGACCACACTTTGGGAACGGAGCAGATGGTCCCACCTTTGATCTGAGAGGCAGCAAGCTGAGTGGATACCACATATCGAGGGTAGTTTAAAAAATAAAGAAAGAGGTGAGCGAAACAAGTGGAGTTTTTAGAAAATCCTCGTAGGCTCTGAGTGTGTTTTCCTGTGTGAGGGGGGGGCACCTTGGAGGTGTAAAGTGGGCTGAGTCAGCTTTCTGTGTGAGCTGAATGAAAACTAGAATCTGTGTTTACTAGGTAAGACTATTTACGATATGGTATAAGCTAGTAAAGTGCACCTGTAATTATTTTAAACATGTAATTGTTTTAAACCTGGACCCCATTTTAGAAGTATTGAAAGATGTAAATGTATGAGTTACATTATCCTAGGAACTAACCATGAGATAGATATGTGAAAATATTCCTGCAGGTAAAAATATTGTTGAAAAACAACTATTTGAGTAGGTATGTTTGGGAAGTTGTGTGACTGTGATACGAGAGTTGTGTGACTGTGATATGAGAGTTGCGTGACTGAGTCTTAATCTGACGTTTGGACAGTAATGTATAGAAATATGTTTAATCAGATGATTGACATGTGGATAATAAGCTTTGATATAACGTTATCTTGGGGTTCTGTTCCTTCTCTGCCATCATAGAGTATCACGGGGTGGTATTGAGAGCGGGATGATATTTTAGAAAGCAGATGAAAGTCTGTCTCTGGGAGGTTAGAGAACCGTTGACGATCCGGTCATTGTCCGGGAAACAAACGTATATTTTTTTGGTTCTGCTTCGTAGCTATGGAGAGTCCTTGAAAAAGCAAATGGAATGGTTGTCGGGAGTACCTGAGAATCTCTTACGTTTTGTATGGGTTCTGTGAATATATGAAAATATGATAAATTGTATGTGTGTATAATCGATTACTAGAGATTTGATAAAGTTATACTGGGAATATAATTAGATACAATTTAAACAACCCATATGTAGACAAAACGTAGGTTTTGAGTTGGTATCTTTAATGGATCATTTGATAAAGATGAGGTTTAAGCATTATTATACTGTCTACAAAGTCTGGCCAATTGTCTGGCCAAAACTGGTGGGAGTGTGTCCACTTTAGGGTAAGTTAGCCTAACGATGCAACTATAAAACGCTTACAGGATTGTCTCCGTCCGGGTACTACAATTGAAATAAAACTGCCCTTAAGGCCTGAAAACTCGGGGAGGGGGGGGGGGGTTCTTCTCAGTATGAGAGGAGTTGCTATTGTAACAGCATAGCTTCCGTCCCTCTCCTCTGCACACA